>NW_024962283.1:52702-119388 GCF_019238085.1 Lagopus leucura
CCCCCCCCCCCCCCCCCCCCCCCCCCCCCCCCCCCCAAAAAACACCCTAGCATTATTTAGGAAAAAAACCAATGCTATTCTCTGTGCTGGTACTAAACTTAGACTGTCTATAACTATTATTATCATACACTTATTGACTTGCAGGAACAAAAAACATAAACTGAAAAGATCTGCTTCTCTGTGAGATACCAAAATTGTTACAATCATACACACAAGCATAAGCTAAAATTATGTATTTATTTCCTTAAGGCCTCTAGTAGCACATAATACACGACCCCTCTGTATGAAAAGAGCATAAAAACAGTTTAAGAACAATGAAAATGTTCTACAACGGTTTTTGTTTTACACATACATTTTCCATACATCAGAATACAGACAATAATACATTTCTTAAATTATTACAGGTCAGCTATACTTACCAATAGCCATGAAATTCAGATTCTCATGGACAGTAAGACAGGACACAACCGTGGGCTTGTTACCTGGTATCGCTGGAAAAATTCGTGTGCAAAGAGGATTGCCACCATCTCGTTTTTCCAGATTCCATACTTTAACCTCAAAACAATAAATATTACATTAACAAAAAACAAAACAAAACATGAGATATTAGAAACAAACTACTTAATAATTAACTATAATACCAGTATCTTTTCCTTTGCCATTTAACTTACCAAAGGGTTAATGCCCTCTTCATCCTCACCAACAGAAACTAAGATGCTGTGCTGCTTCAGCTGGTATAGGTGCGTTACCCTTAACTTGTAAGCTTGGAAACCACTGAGTTGAAGTGAGCGAGGCAAAAACCAGATTCGACCTTCCATATGTACATCACAATTAAGGAATATAAAGGAAAAGGTAAAAATGAAGTGAAAAACAACCCTCACCACCACCCACACCTCTAAGAACACCAGAATCAAAATCTTAAAAGCTCCTTGTTGTTGACCTCTGGGAAGCCTACAGCAAATATATTTTTGCTGTCACCTATGAGAACCAAAACAGGTGACAACAGTTCTGTAACGTGCAAGGGGCAGAGAAGCCAAAGAAGCTGCCGCATACCCGACTCTGGAGCACTACTAGGCCCGCCTCGGAGCTCAGCCCGCGCCACAAAGCGCAGATCTCTCCTCGCGGCGCAGCCCACGAACCCGGTGCAGGCCAAATGGCCCGGCCCCATCACTCCTGCCGCCGCCGCAAAGGATATCTCCGAACACAAGGTTACCCCGGCCTGAATCACAGACCGTCATGCCCGGAGGCAACACGAAGGGCTTCCCACCAGCCCCCTCCGGCCCCGGCGGCTCCTTCACCATCTCTCTGTCGAAGAAGACAAAGCGGCGCCACTGCAGGTAGGCGGCCATGTTGGTCGAGCTCCTCACGTGACCAACTTCCCAACCCCCTTCGTGTCACGAGACGAAGGACGCTGGAACGCGCGATCTGGCGCACTGCGCGTATGCTGCCGCGCACGCCAGAGGCGCTGCGGTGCGCGGGTGCTGGTCTGGGAACGGCTGGGCTAGTCGTCTGGTGTGGCTCGCTGTTTGAAATACGCTCGTAGAAACTTACTCCTTGAAAAAGTATGCTTTGGTAATTGCAAACTGAATCGGTTTTTTAGTTTACTTTACATGGTGCCGTAAACTTTTCTGGCTAGTTTTACATTTCCCACTGGAACAATTTTGCATTAAACTGTTACAAAGCAGCCTGTAATAAACAGCAGCTCCTTGAATTCAATTCTCACTATTGTCAGTGGCTTGATTCCCTATATAGCCCAGTAAGGAAATTTGGTAGCAAAGAAATTTGACACCAAAACAAAAATACAAAAAAAGAAAGCTTTACGAATAATAGCACGCGTATGTTACTTCTGAAGTCTCTCCAGTTTTTTGTAAAATCTTAAATTGCTCTTCCATTTAGTCATGGTGGATATTATCCAGCAGTCCAACATACTGCAGTTTTGTTGCTTCACAACCAATATCTTCCACCAGCTCAACCTTAGAAAATTCAGTACTTTAGTACTCACTGTTGTGTTTTGTCCTCATTTTACAGATTAAAATATAAGCCCAATTACAGGCTGCCAGATGTAATGCCAGGGTGCTGATCTGGAGCTGGGAAAAAGTAACATTGCCTGCATCTTATCCACAGCTTCAGATAAACAGATGGCAATCCTGGTTCTTAGCCTAGCTTTATTTCTATCTACTACAAGCCACCCTATCCTACTTCAGGCACGTAACCCAGGCACTGCTCCCAGCCTCAGCCACCGCGGTGCGGCGGAGTACCTCGAGCAGTGCGGGGTACAGAGACACTGACCGCGAGAGGGCACGAGCGCTCCATAGCTGTCGGAGCTACGGCGAGAGTTGCCCACCCTGTGAAGAACACCGATGCTGCTGAGAGGCACTTAAGGACGTTTTTGTAACTATGGCCCCTCTAGCAGAGAGAAGAAATACTTCTATAACAGGAATTTCGGGCCAAAAGCGACATCATACCGTGCAGTGCTTAAAGTTCCTGCAAAGTAAGATCTTTCCCACAAATAAAAAGTGATTTTTGGACCAATGTTATAAGACTTACATGAAAGCAGTAAAGAATAACACTAATTTTTGACTAAGAGAAAAGTTAAATAGTATTTTATGCAATTGAAATGGGAAAGAGACCAGCACAATAGAAGGATGTTAGAAAAGGAAAAGTGCTCACCTGTCTCTGAAAATCTCAGCTCACTAGAAAGACTCCACAAGGGGTAGATCTCTAACCAGAGAACCTTCCTTAGTGGCAGTCAGCCCTTAAATGAGGTCTAAGAGAGATGCAGCCATGCTCCACTCCTTCTGGTCACATCGCTGAACTGCCTTCACCTGTGCTTCCAGGGTTGACTGGGTCTTTTCCCCAGGTGCTCAATCAGTGGTTCATACCAAGATCAACAGCTCCGTAGGGCTGCTTTGATCACACCAAGCTTGTATCATGCTGGAATTATTTATGGAGTCACAGAACCATTCCAGGTTGGAAAAGACCTTTGAGACCCACAATGCCAAGCTCAACCCACCCCCACCAATGGTCACTGCCCACACCCCCCAGCGCCACATCCCCATGGTTCTGGGATGACAGAAGGGACGGGTGGTAGGATTCCACCACCTCCATGGGCAGTCTGCGCCAGTCCAACGCCAGTACTTTGGAGACAAAACCTTCTCTAATATCCAATCTGAAAGTTCAGTCAGCGTCTAAGAGTTCTGAAACAAAAATGCAGCTTTAGACAGGGAGAAAAGGAGCTCGGATGTGTCAGAAGAGTGGGTGCCATTGCTTTCTCTCCCCCTGACGCGGAACAAAAAGGGCACGGCAGCCCCACGGCTGTTTCCAGGCTGCCGGAGATACTGTGGGGAATACGAAGGCCTCACTCAGCCCGGGGCCGGCTACGCCTACGGCAAGCGGCTCCCCGACAGGGAAAGCACAAAGAACGCATGCTGCTCCAACCCGGCGGCATCGGCGCAGCGATTCCCGACGACGCCTACCCGCGACTGAAGCCAGAAGCAACCACTCTGCAACTCCTGGGCCGCGGCGGAGGGGTCGGAAGCACCCGAGGGGCTGCGAAGCCCCGCCCTCACCCCGCGCACGGTTGCCGCGGAGACGCCCCGCCCCCATGACGCGCGCAGTGACGCGCGGTTGGTGGAGGCGGGAGCAGGGGGCGGGGCGGCGCGGCCCGCGGGGCGCCGCAGACAGAGAAGAACCGCCCGAGCCGCTGCCGCCCCCTGCGCCCAGCATGGTAATGGCCGAGCCTCGGCGGCCCCCCCCGCTGCTGCCCCGCGGGCCCGGGCCCGTCCGCGTCGGCTTCTACGACATTGAGGGCACGTTGGGCAAGGGTAACTTCGCCGTGGTCAAGCTGGCGCGGCACCGCATCACGCGCAGCGAGGTGAGGCGCGGCCCCACCGCCCCCGCTCCTCTCCCGGGCCTGGGCTGCGGACTGCGAGCTTAGCTGCGGGTAGACGGCGGCCGCGGGTCCGTTTCGGGGTCCGCTGGGGCCGGCAATCTTAGGGCTGGCAACCTTGGGGCCGGGAGGCGGTTAGGGCCGGGAGGAGCGGAGCGGCCGCGCCCCGCCCGTGCCGCTGCCAGGGGCTCGGGTGCTGTCCCCGCCCCGCTCCCGTTGGGTCCGGCTGAGCCCCGCGGTGCTGCGGCCCGTCCCAGCCAGCGTTGAGGCCGCACTGCCCCGCCGGGACGACGACGCGTGCCCCCGCAGCGCCTCCAGCGTTTCGCGGTGCCTTTGTGTAACACCTCCCCCCAGTACGGGTGTTCCCGCGGCCGCCTGCCGGAGCGGAACTATCGCCTGGGACGGGTACCGTGCGCCTCTGGACGGTCCTATGGCGGTTCTGCGGCCCTCCAGGAGCGCTGCCCCCAAGGAGCAGGCGGAGCTCGGGGTCAGGGTCCGTAGGAGCTGCTGTGGTCCTGCGTGGTGAACCGGGCTTTAGAAAACGCCCCACGTGTGGCCTTCAGGTCAACACAACTCTATGCCATGCCCTTGTTGCTGTGTCCATGCCATACATACCAGTGCTGGATCCTCAGCACCAAGTTTCCCTAACTCTTGTTTCCTAAGCTGCCCAGTACTCAGAACATTGATGGTAAATCCCTCAGTGCCACTACTGCTGGGCTGAGCTGGTTTCAGGTTTCACTGCCCACTGGTCTGATGCCATGCCTTCATGTGCTGCACACTCCTTTGCAGGTAACAGTTCTTCCCTTTTGTCTGTCCGACTGCGATGAGAGCAAAACTTTTTGTTTTAATTTTTATTTGTTGTTTTGGAATGTGTGTTTGTTTGCTGTTCAAAATATCAAAGGTTGCAGACAGAGCCTGATGGCTGCTCAACTCTGCTTTGACTTTTTCACCTGTACTCTAAGCAATGGCTGAATTCCTGTGTGTTCCCCTTTGGTACCAGCCTGTCACCCAGCTCTCCCTTCCTAATGAGGTTTGTGTTCCTCTGCAACCACTGTATCCCAAGCAGTCTCTAGGTAGGTTGCTATGTCAGACATACCCAGGCTGTTTCTCGGGACAGCGTGCTGACATGTTGCAGCTGAAGTGCCAGGTGGGCTCTGTGTGCATTTATTGGTCGCTGGTGAAGAGGAATTCTGTTGAGATCACTCTTGAGTATTCCAGAGCAGCTGATTGTGGCCAGTGTTGCTTTGAATGAGCACGTGAGTGCTGCAGGTCTGCACCATGCTCCCTTGGCTTGGTGTGAGCTCACCATGCATGTATGTGCACGTGGGATTGATCCCCGCTGATGGTGACCACCCGTGCTGGAGTGACCTCTTTGTGGCTTCTTGTTTGTGTGTTTGTTGCTGCTGAAGTTAATGCATGTGTTTTCCTGCTACGCTTATTTATCATGTTTCCAAGAAATCCTGTGATCTCAGAGTAACTGTTCTTAGTGAAACATGCAGAATAGATGAGCAGAAATTTTCCTTGGAAGGAGAAGAGACTAAGAAAGGACGAGAAAAGCTGGACAAATCAAGTTTAGGAAGGCATATATTGGCTTGTGATGAAATATGATGGAGATTTGTATGGTAATGTTATGCTTCTGTTTGCTGTTGGGGACAGATGAAGGTACCACCTGGACAGTTCTGTCAATAATCCGCAAAAGAATCAAGTCTCAGTTCAGGTTACAAGAGTAATTCTGTGGGAAACTGAAACGGTTGCCAATAACAACAACAACAAAAAAAACCCTCTGGTTGCGGATCCTGCAGCCACAGACTCTAGATGTTTGATGATTTTAATGCCTCTTATCTACTTTTCAGATGCATTGGGTTAGCTACTCACAGCTGAATCCTTCTAATCTGGGTGACGCCTTACAGTTCAAATGGACAATCTCTACATGAACTTCTTGTGCAGTGTTTGGGTGTGGGTGGTTTTGGAAAGACTGCTCCAAAAATTAAACGGGTAATATAAAAGCAACAGAAACAGAAAGCTGGAGTGATTGAAAGACGGGACTGCTCTCTTCTTTTCCTCTGACAAGCATTTCAGCTTTGCTGCTGACAGTTTCAGTTCCCAGTTCCAGAAGAGGGCTGAGCAGTTCTCTAGCAAAAGAGGGAAGGAGGTTTGTGCTATCCCTAATATTTTTTTAATTAAAAATAAGCAATGTTCCAAAATATCTTTGCAGCTTTCTTAAGTCTTTAAGTAGAAAAAATTGCAAAGGGGGGAAAAAGGGAACAAACAGCAATAAAACTGTGTTTTCTTCTTTTTGTTGGTCACCTTGATGTCTTGAAGTATGTATTCTTTCTTCAGTTGGTTGGGGTTTTCATACCCTTTTTAGGAGGAGTGATGGCCTTTATTTAAGATAGAATAAAACATGAGAATGTGTGTATAATTGTCCCTAATTTGATCTGCCTTAGGGTAGGGAGGCCCTTCAGAGGGATCTAGATAAGCTGGATCACTGGGCTGAGGTGATGAGGTTCAATAAGGCCAAGTGTAGGGTCCTGCACTTTGGCCACAACAGCCCCATGCAGTGTTATAGGTTTGGGAATGAGTTGGGTGGGTGACTGTGAAGAAGAAGGACCTGGGGGTGTTGGTTGATGCCTGGCTGAACAGGAGCTGATAGTGTGCCCAGGTAGCCAAGAGGGCCAACGGCATCCTGGCCTGCATTAGAAATAGTGTGGCCAGTAGGAGCAGGGAGGTGATCACCCTCCTCTACTTAGCACTGGTAAGGCTGCACTGCACCTGGAATATTGTGTTCCATTTTGGGCCCCTCACTATAGGAAAGACATTGAAGCCCTGGAGCGTGTCCAGAGAAGGGCAACAAAACTGGTGAGGGGTCTGGACACAAGTCTTAGGAGGAATGGCTGAGGGAGCTGGGATTGTTCAGTCTGGAGAAGAGGAGGCTCAGGGGAGACCTCACTGCACAGTTCAACCTCCTGAAGGGAGGCTGTGATGAAGAAGAGTTTGGCCTCTTCTCCCAGGCAACAAACAGGACTCAGGGAAATGGCTGCAAGTTGTATCAGAGGAGGTTAAGGTTACACATGAGGAAAAACTTTTTCTCTCAGAGAGTGGTCAGGCACTGGAATGGCTGCCCAGAGAGGTGGTGGAGTTGCCGTCCCTGGCAGTGTTCAAGAGGTGTCTGGATGAGGTGCTGCGAGATATGGTTTAGTAGATTGTGGTAGCAATGGTAATGAGAAGACAGTTGGACTAGATGATCTTATAGGTCATTTCCAACATTGTGATTCTATGATTCTGATTAGGGTCCGTTTGGCTGTGGCAATGACAGAGCACACCAGAGCAATGGGAACTCACCAACAGGTGGAGGTGGTCTCCTTGCATTGTTCTTAGAAGCTCAGTGGTGCTGCAGTCCTCACTAAGTTGCAGGTGGTTGCTGGCAAGCTGCGCAGCCAGAAACAAAACATACTTTTCAGATAGGAAACTTCCTCGTCCTGAAACAGCTCCTCACCTCTAATAATTATTTCCCCTTTTCCTGTCATCATGACATAGCTGAGGACAAAAGTGTTGCTGCTGTTGCTGCTGAATGCTAGCTCCTCCTCATGATGTAGTGAAGGAGTTGCTGGATTTCATGGATTTCCAAGAGGTTCTCCTCTGAGCCACCCAGGGACTTTGTGAGATGCATGGGTATTGAGGGTTCAGAATAGACCAAGCTATCTAATCTGCATTTGACTGCAGAGCACTGGTGCCAGCTGCTGCTGTGCTGCTCTTCACGTGGAAGCCTGCGACTGTATGCGCAGAGACAACCTTAGTACTCAGAGTTGTACAGGATGGTTAATAGTTTTTGTTTTTTTCTTTTTAGTTCAGGCAGTCACATGCTTTTTACTTAGTCTCAAAAAAAGCAACTACTTAATAAGGCCAAATAACTTCACGTTATGAGACAAAATGTGTTAGGGTTTTTAATTAGAACCTATTTAAGCTGGAGATACAGCTTATTCATTATTTTGCCTGACTTCTTGCATCCCAGAAGGTGATCTTGGTTAGTGGAGAAATGTGCTTAGAATTACTTCACGTGTTTGAGAGATGGATCAGAGGTGTTTACATGGCACACCTACACCTCTGTGCATAGACTAGTGATCTTTCGTATCAGACATAGATGTTGAGAATTTGTTTCTTATACAGTAATATATTAGCGAAAAATCTTGAGTAATAGGGATGGCAACGGGCCTGGCCGTATGACCGTCGTATCTTCGCACATGATCAGCCTGAGTTGCTTCCCACTGATGTATGAAGGTGTTTTGAGCAGATCAGCCAGTGACAGCATTTCTGTTTTTCACTTCTGGATAGCAATAGCTGTCAAATATGAGTATTTGGTTTTTAAAATTAAAGGATACATTTATCTGGGTTTTTCTGGGGAAATAGATCCTTCTGTATCTAGGACAACAGTTAAAAGTTGGCTGGCACCCTGTAGAGATGTTGGAAGCTGGGAGCTGCCAAGTTCAGGGCCGTTCTTGGGATATCTATTACCTGCCATTTGTAGGTGCGCTTTGGAGTAGCAACAGCCTGTGTATTTTACTATCAGTAAAAACAGTACTTAAAATTTAAGATCATACTGTGGCAGTGCCAGACTACACTTGAAAATACACCAAGACCCTGTGTACCTACGGATACAGGCTTTTCTCAATAGGATGAGGTGATGTAAGCCAAGCTTTGTTGAAAAAAGTAGCAACAAAGAACCATCCATCTGCAGGATTCCCCATTATGCTTACTTGGAGGGTGGGAAGTATAGGAGAAGGAAGTATAAATATCGGTGTGAATCAAATGATGGGTAGATAAAGGTACAGTGTGAGCCCTAGAGGACAGCCTGTTTTATTTCCTTCAAATTGTCCAAAAGCCCTTTATTACTTTGCAGTCTACTGTTTTATTGATTTTTTTTTTTTCCAAATTATTTTTTTTTCCTCTTCTCTGCTAGACAAAACCTCTTTGCTTTTAAGTTCTGCAGAGATCTGCTTTAATTAGCTTCCTTGCACTGCATGTGTTTCCTATGTGTAAGGAGAGTAAATAGGAGAAAGTTACTGTCTTTCTTTGGTGTGTGCAGTAAGGGAAAGAAGCACTGAAAAGGGACGGGCATGCAGGAGTTCAGTTCTGGATCTTGGGTAAGATTTCTGCATGGAGTGATGTGAGTCAGGGGAGAAGAGAAGCTGCTGTCAATACCTCAAGTTGCTGAGTGTGGTGCTGTGTCAGTCCTCAGTTAGGTTGCCATGTACTTTAAATACTAAGCAGAGCAGCAGGATTTCATTGCACGTCATTTCATTGCACACTGGCATAAGGCAGGAATGCAAGGTAGCTGCAGGTTTGTTGGTTTGTAAATGAGAAAGAGTGGTTTCCATATCTCTTGAATTCAGAGGTCACTCTGTACCAGCTGCTGAGCAGACAGATGAGCAGGAGGAACAAGAAACCATCTCATTTGGGGGATTCCAGAGAGAGCATAAAATAAAGGAGAAGAAGTGGAGAAGTGAGACTTGGGCTTGTTTTTTAATAAATATTTCTCAATTATGCTTAAGAATTTGGTCTGGCTCAAGTGGTTTGCTTTGATTACTTTGTTATTCTGTAGCTATTTAGTGAAGTAGTGAAGGGATTTCTTCCTGGTTTCCGGGAGTAAAAGAAAACTGAGTTTATGAGGTGTGATCTTCTACCAGGTTGTGGAGACTCTGAGCTGTTTGTGTGTGCAGCTCTTAAGCTGCATGAAGAATGCTCACATCCTTTGCTCTGCAGCAGTTTTCCTCCTGCACAGCAGCTGTCTGCTATTGCTCAGCGCTTTGTAAACATGGTCATTGTCAGAAGTTGTCTATGTGATTTACATTGCTTGTTCCCACCTCAGCATTAACGAGACCTTTAGGATGAACAAACACTACTCGGTATTTAATAATCTTCATATTCTAATCCTTTTCATGGTTTTTAGCAGCTATATATTTGTTACTTCTTGATTTTAAGAAAAAATGGTGGTTTTTTTTTTTTTTTTACCTTTTCCTGTTTTAAACTTTTAGTCTCTGAAGCAAGTGCAGTCCTCTGTAACATGTTTTGCAGATACTGGCTAAAAACAAAGCCATCAGGACCAAGATCTGTTCTCTAAACTAATTGGGATCTGTTGGTGAGCTCTGACCTACAGACTCATCTGCTCCGTGGAGCTTGTAATGCTATAATGTAATGGAAAGTACAGTGATAGTAGTGGGGTGGCAAATTCTTTGGCTGCAGCAAATGAGGACAAGCCCAAATGCAGCAGCTGTTTCAGCAACCTGAAACAAACAGGGATGGGGAGAAAAAAAAAAAAGCAGCTTACCTTGAAAGGCCTCAGGTAGGCAAGGATCTCCAGCAAGATACTTTTGCCTCTGCTGCCAACTCTTAAATGAGGTCAGGGAAGGGGTTAATCCTGGTTCCAGTCCTTCCATCACTCAGTGCATTGCATGTACCTGAGCTGCTCGGGGCTGGCCCTGCCTTCCCACCAGGTCTTCAATCACTGTTTCAGGCCGTGACTTAGCATTTCTGCTACAGAGCTTTTTCACTGACTAGATGAATTGCAGACGTCCCTGTAAAACAGCATATTAATCAAACTTTAAATAAGCACCTCACTGTTAGAACTATGTGCAGCCACTATGTCTTGACTCTGTGTAGAGCCAATGCTTTCTCTTTTTCAGTACCATTTTTGCAGGTATGGAGTTGGAATGCTGCTGGCAGAGCATCCTGTGAATTCCCCCATGGCACTATGGCCATGTTTTGGACTGTGCTGCTCTACGTCTAAAGGCTAAAGTGTGGGATATGTGTTTCTGAGCTAGGAGAAAGCTCTCATCTATCTGAGATTTGGTATTTATAACAAGGATAAAAGAGTCAGGGAGAGCTCTAATCTCTCTATTGTTTTTTGGCTGCAGGTGGCAATAAAAATCATTGACAAATCTCAGCTGGATGTTGTGAATCTCGAAAAGATCTACCGTGAGGTGCAGATAATGAAGATGTTGGATCACCCACACATCATAAAGCTCTACCAGGTATGGTAACACTGGCTGTTCAGTTCTCCCTCTTTGCTCCTGTTTGAAGATTTCATTTCCTGCCTATCAGCAGCTCACAATTTCAGCTTTTTGGGAATTAATTTGCATTGATACATGGTGTATGAGAACTGCTGAATCACAGGCTGAACCTCTGATTGATCACCTGAGGCAAGCAATGAGTCAGCCATGGAGCACAGGTGAAGGCACTCCACCTGTGCTGCCGGAAGGGGTGGAGCCTGGCTGCACCTCTCCTAGACCCATATAAGAGCTGGCTAGCCATGGGGAAGGATCTCTTCGGGAGTTCCACTTCATCGGAGTTTCCCATGCGAGCCCAGGATATGGGTACCCATCATTTTTGTTTCCTGCTTTGGTGTAACAACTGCATAGCCAAGCTCTCTGTTATACTGTAACAAGTAATTATATAACTATATAATAAATTAATAATATATATAGAAATATATTAATAATATATAATAAATTATAAGAAATAATTATATAACGAATAATAACTTAATGTGCAACTTCTCCATCAACAGGTGATGGAGACCAAAAACATGCTGTACCTCGTGACAGAATTTGCCAAAAATGGAGAAATTTTTGGTAAGAGAATGTTTTCCATTCCAAATGCCCAGCACTTTACCATTAACTTCTGCACTTAGTTAATTGTATTGATTTTGTTCAGGGCTTTTCTTTTTTTTTCTTTTTTTTTCTTTTTTTTTGTAGTATGTACTCTTTCCCTTATCTGTCTAGAAAAACTCATGACAGCTGGTACTGCTTCGCATTTTAGAACAAATAACTTCAAGAAAAGCTGCTACAATTTGAGTTTCCAACATAAATTTTTGCTCTAAAGGAACTTTGGTTGCTGTGCAGTTGGAATTAATGTGCTCTCAATCTGGATCATATATTGTAGTGTCTCACTTTCCAGATGTGAAGCTGATGGTAAAGTTGAAAAATGAAGAGAGGTGATGTTTTTATTAAAAATCTGCAGGAGGAGAGATTGAATTACTGCACCTTTTCATCAGGTTTATCTAGACTTTGGGCCCCTTCTGGGTAGAAAGATGTTATTCATGGTGCTGGATGGAAGTGTTAATTCAGTATTTAATAGCAAAAATTACATTCCCAGGAATAGTATAAAGGCAAAGCTATGATAGTGAATTACAGTGGTGAGATGGTGGGTTTTGACCTGGAAGCTTGTTTAAACTGGAGAAAAAAAAATCTCTGTTGCACAGGCATAGAGAACACTGTTGACAATGTATGCTGGTCACGAACTGTTACTTTCTGTCTGTGGAGGAAAGTGGGTGAAATCAGAAGAGATTCCTGGAGCAACTCAGATGTCTGAAGCAGTATTAGTGTTCTTCCTGTAGATCTGGAAAAACTGTGTGGCTACTACTATGGAAAGCCAGTCATACTGACCTGTGACACAGACTACATGTAGCATCTTTCTGTAATATGTGAGAGATGGAGTTAATATGTAATGAAAAAAAGATAAGAGATTGACGTACTGGTATGCTGTCATCTGGAGTACTCTGTGTATCACAGGTACTGTTGCTTGGTTTAAGAACTGGACTGAGCTTTGTAAAGGCTGATTTTGTGACTTTATGCTTGACATCCAGGCACCTGGAGTTTTCTCATACACTTTACATTTGCAGTTACAAAATTGGAGTTGCTGAGAAAAAGTTTCACTGACACTCAACAACACTGCCAGGCAGAACAAACTCTGAGGGGCATTAGAATAGAGTTCACCTAATGATTGGCCCTAATGATTGGAGAACAGAAGAGGTGGAGCCTGACTTAATGTAATTTTTTGCACTGTGGGCCATGGGGTGGATTTCATGGACGCAAATCAAATGGTCAAAGTACTTTCTTCTTGTTTGATTTATCATCTTTTTCATCTTGAGGTCCTTATCATAGAACTATCTGTTGTAAGAAAGATAGTATGTTTAGGACAACTTTATGTAACTGGGAAATAGAGAAAATCCAAGGTGGTATTCAATAAAAAGAGAGGGAGAAAAGCAGACAGGAGACTGAAGCCTTGTGAGCTTTTTCTCCTTCCCATCCTAATCTTTCCTTGGGTGCACTGAGTTTGCCTCTCTCGATTAACTGTCAGTTAATCACAGTGCACCTATTCTGAGGGACTCATTCCCTATATTTTTTTCACGAGTGAACTTTATTTTTTCTTTATATTGCAACACAGGGGTAAGAATGTGGAGGGTAAAGCTGATTGTTAATCCTAAAAATAAGCCCACTGTTCAACAAGGTGGGGATGAATATCCTCAGTGCCAGTTGTGATTGCCTCTACTACTGTGGAAGCAGTTCGCTCTTCTTCCTGCTGTCTGACATCCTCACTACATTCACAGTTTTAAATCTGTAAACATAACAAACACCACAGGTGTTCAAGGTGACATTTTGGGTGACTTATGTTTGATTTAACTTCTAACTACTTAAAGGAATTTACTGCTTTTGGCTGAAGTTTAGGTAACATTTAGTTTGATCTTGGCTTTCAGTGTCCTGTAGTGGCTTATAGTTGGCTTTTAGCATGAGACCTCCAAACAAGTGATAAAGACTCATCCGTGTGTAGAGCTCATATCACGTCTCATAGAATCACAGAATCACTCAGGTTGGAAAAGACCTTAGAGATTATTGAGTCCAACCATGACCTAAACATACTACCCCAATTCTAACAACCCTCCACTAAATCATAGAATCACCAAGGTTGGCAAAGATGCACAAGATCACCTAATCCAACCATCCACCCATCACCAGTGGTTCTCACTAAACCATGTCCCTCAATATAACATCCAAACATTCCTTGAACACCTCCAGGGTTGGTGACTCCACCACCTCCCTGGGCAGCCCATTCCAGTGCCTGACCGCTCTTTCAGAGATATTTCCTGACATCCAGCCTGAATCTCCCCTGGCACAGCTTGAAGCCACTCCCCCTAGTCCTATCACCAGTTACACGAGAGAAGAGGCTGACTTCTAGCTCACTACAGTCTCCTTTCAGGCAGTTATAGAGAGTAATAAGGTCTCCCCTGAGCCTTCTCTTGTCCAGACTAAACAATCTCAGCTCCTTCAGCTGCTCCTTTTAAGGCCTGTGCTCCAGACCCCTCACCAGCTTTGTCACCCTTCTTTGAACCTGCTCCAGGGCCTCAATGTCTTTTTTGTAGTGAAGGGCCCAAGACTGGACACAGTACTCAAGGTGCAGCCCCATCAGTGCTGAGTACAGGGGGGTAATTACTTCCCTGTTCCTGCTGGTAACACTTTCTGATGCAAGCCAGGATGCCATTGCCCTTCTTGGCTGCCCGGGCACACTGCTGGCTCACGTTCAGCTGAGCATCAATCAATACCCCAGGTCCATTTCCTCTACACAGTCTTCCTGCTACTCTGCCCCAAGCCTGTAATGTTGCTTGGTGGTGTTGTGGCCAAAATGCAGGACCCGGCATTTGGCCTTGTTGAACTTCATCCCATTGGCTTCAGCCCAGCTCTCCAGCCATTCCAGATCCCTCTGCGGGGCCTCGCTACCCCCAGGCAGATCCACACTTCCAGCCAACTTGGTGTCTTCTGCAAACTTTCTGAGGATGCACTCAATGCTCTCATCCAGGTCATCAATGAAGATATTGAAGAGGACAGGCCCCTGCACCGAGCCCTGGGCAACACCACTCATGATGGGTTGCCAGCTGGATTTAGCTCCATTCACTACCACTCTTTGGGCCTGGCCCTCCAGCCAGTTCCTTACCCAGCCAATAGTGTACCTGTCCAAACCACAGGCTGCCAGCTTCTGCAGGAGAATACTGTAGGAGGCAGTGTCAAAGGCTTTGCTGAAGTCTAAGTAGACTACATCAACAGCTTTTCCCTCATCTGTCAGATAGGTGACGTGTGACAAAGTGACTGTGCCCTAAGTATGTACTTTTCAGATGCTTCTTTCTCTTCTATACCCTGGAAATGTAAAGGAGAGAGTGTCTAAAATATGATTGTGGTATGTTCTATGTCTCCAGGAGAGAAAGCAGCGTATTTCAGGATAGATGACCTATTTCATGCAGGTGACTAGACTTGGTGGAAAATGCAAGGCCAGGAATATTGCTGAATGTGGTTTGGAAGCTTTAAATGAGCCCTAACAGGCTAAAGCTGTGAAAGCAAATGACAGTTTAGATTTGTTAACTAATTTGTTGAATTTCTAACACAGGATGGATTAACAGTTTACAGGGTTGGCTTGTATTCCATGTAACTTAATGTGTATCTGATATCTGACTTTACTTTGATACCATTTGATTTGTCAGGCACTTCGTGACTGAATGATATGCAAATATTATCATCTTCCCTACTGCCAGGAGTTCTATTCTTGTGCTTTGCCAAGTTAAGCCAGCAGACAATGCATTCAGACTCAAACTGGTTAGAAGCTTGGAGGAGAGTGTTCTGTGTGTTTCTGCAAATCCTGGAGATGACATCTAAGGGACTGCCTGGAAATGTTTGAGGGCTGCTGAAATGAGTGCCACTCCTCAGTGATTGGTCACAAAATGTAGAAATTGCATGGCATGGGCAAACATAAGTTCTTCCCCCTTCCCCCCCCCCCGGGGGGTTTTTTTTTTTTCCTCCAGTAAGTCCAGAACTTTGAGGACTGTTTTGTGAATCCTGGAATATAGGGCATCATCTGCCGACAGTGCTGCTGACCCACTGGGCTGTTTGTGACTGCTCCCTGCTGCATTTTATGTTGCACTCTGCAAAACTTTCCAACTTCCTTCTGGTGCTTCCCTTGATAGTGCTATATAATTTCAGGGTATTTACAGCATCATGTAAGCATTTGCAGCAGTACTGTAACCTAGAGCTAATAAAGAAACGTTATACTTCAGAATTGGTGGGTATGCACTACCAATTAGATGAACAGTATTCTCATGTACGTAATTGATGGGGTGATTTCCTGGCCAATAGGCAATGGCTCTATCAAAATCTACTGTTCTTTCTAAAGCGATATCATGAATCAATTCTTTGACATGAATAGTCACTTTTTCACTGTGTTTTTTCTAGTTTATACTGAAAGATGATGTATTTGTAGTATGCTGCAGCCAGTTGCCTTGCACATGAGTCTAAAGATCTGTCAGATTTGGCAAATTTTCCACAGATTACAGAAAGCCTGGCCCTTGTCTTATATTCCTAATGGTTCTTTGTCAGCTTATTCTCGTTCCATGCAGTATCACAAACTAGCAGCTAAGTTGTTAGTTATGTTTTTAAAATTATTTGTCCTTTTTTTTCTGTTCTTTTTTCCTCCTCTGTTTGTGTTTTTTTTTTTAAACTAATGCCAGAAGAATACTTGACAGCACATGTTCTCTCTGTCTAGTGAGCTCACGCAACTTGCAGGATGGAAAAGATTTTCTAGCTATGAAATTTGCCCTTTGATCATAATGTAGGCACTATAACTATCTACTAATGAACTGCCTTTCTTCACCTTTAGCATTCTGTGTGGTCCGTATTTGCACAGTAACTAATAAGGCTGTATTCTGTCTCACTGAGGGTAAGCTGACCTACCACATAAATGAAGTAAAGGATCATAAGTTCATGTAACATTATGTCATTAGGAACTAAAGTACCAACTTATTTTAGGAACATTAGATTATCTAAATTTAAAAGAAAAAAAATTAAAGCAAACGCTTATAATTAATCACATAAGTTCATTGGTCACTGCTTTTTTGTTTTGTCTAACAAAAGTCCTAGCTGTGCTGCAGAAAGTGGCTGGGAGATGGCTGTGTGTACATGCATAGCAGAAATGCTGAGTCATGGCTTAAAACAGTGATTGAGCACCTGTTGGGAAGGCAGGGCCAACCCAGAAAAGCTTAGGTGCATGCAGTGTACCTGAGTGATGGAAGGGGTAGAGCCAGGATGCACCCCTTCCCAGACCTCATTTAAGGGTTGACGGGGAAGCAAAGGGATCTTGTTGGAGATCACTGTGTACCTGAGGCCTTTTGAGGGTAAGCTTTTTCCCTTTGTTTCTGTGTCTGTAGCTGCTGTGCTTGCTTATTCTCATTTGCTGCAGCTTTAGACTTTGCCACCCTGCTTTTATTGCTGTGCTTTCTATCACACTATAGAATCATAACATGCTCTGCCTCTCCTGTGGAATACCTACGTGCATTTCCTGCACCTTGGCCATGAGCTTCATCCTTAATAGGATGTGAAAGGCAATTCTGGAGCCATCTTAATGGTTGATTCCTTGGTTTTTCTGCCATGGAATTGAAAGAATAGAACTGGCTACAGAGGCTACTTTTGTCAAGACTTGCACGGCTGCTGCTTCGCTTGTTTTTGTTCCTGCAGATAAATGATGTCTTCAGTTTCAGAGCTATCATTTGTTTCAGGGCTAACAGTTATACAACATAATCAGACATGAAAATAAAATGTTCTTTCTGCTGTGATGCAATGAAGATGAGTGAGAGGTCAGAATGTGTACTTTATGGGTATTTGCTTTTTTTCTAAAGAAGAAATACATTTAGTCACTGCACAGCATGTGTTGAGGCTTCACAAGAGAGGTGTGAATGTAACAACTTCATAGGAGATCTCACATGAAAATATTTATCAGAATGGACAACCATGAAAGAGCTAAGAGTTGAGTTTAACTAGACAAGAGCTGTTCTTCTCTCCCCTTTTTGGAGGAAAGAAAGCAAGAAACTTGGCTGAAATACGCCTTGAGTTTCTTAGTGCTAAATATCTGAGAGAAATCACTTGTTTTCAGGGTTACTGCTTGGTGTCTAATCTATTTAAATGTCCTTTGTATGAACAGATTACCTCGCCAGCCATGGCCGACTCAGTGAGTCTGAGGCCAGGCGGAAGTTCTGGCAGATCCTCTCAGCAGTGGAGTATTGCCACAACCGGAAGGTTGTGCACCGAGACCTGAAGGCTGAAAATCTTCTGCTTGACAACAACATGAACATCAAAATAGCAGGTATGCAGAATGTAGAGGGTTATTCAAAAACCTTATTTTTAAGGAAAGTGTTTTTTCAGTAATTCAGTTGCTGCTGCCTAAGAAGTCCTGCTGTGCGTAAGTCAAAGAAAATCAGAGTGGTAATACATAGAATACTTTTGCAGTATGGATATCATAGTGCACGTAGCTAAAACAATTCCTAAATTGGCTCTATTATACATTCAGGGAAAAGAAAACCGTTTTTAGAGTAATTTTTTGTGGGTGTCATAACATGTCAGTGATGCTGCCAGATATTCAGGTTAATATTGAGTTAATCAAATAACTTATTTCAATGTCAAAAAACTCAAAATGGAAGCTTATTGATTTTTTTTTTTTCTTTTTGCATGCATGATTTCATTTTAATTATAAATTTAGGTACAGCAGATGTTGCTGGCAGTGAAAATAATTTTGTCAGTTATCAACTCATTACAATTCCATGAATCCTTCCATGTTGACTTTAGCCCAGAAACACTTGAAATGCAAAAGGTAGATAACATCTTGATTTGGAGCACTGTTGAACTTTAGTCATCAATAACACAGGAGCAGGAAAGGAGAACTAACTGCTGGAAGAATGGATCCAAGTTGAAGGAGGGAAGATTTAGGTTGGATGTTAGGGGGAAGTTCTTTACAAGGAGAGTGGTTAGGCCCTGGAACGGGCTGCCCAGGGAGGTTGTGGATGCCCCGTTCTTGGACGTGTTTAAGGCCAGGTTGGACGGGGTCCTGGGCAACCTGATCTGAATGTGTATGTTTGGTGGCCCTGCTAGGCAGGGGGGTTGGAGCTACATGATCCTTGAGGTCCCTTCTAACCCGGGTGATTCTGTGATTCTGTGAAGAAGCTGGTTTGTATTGGCGTAAGCTTGTGAGTTCTGAGAAGGAAGTGTGAATAGACTTTCAATTGGCTGAGGAAGATGCAGTGATAAAACATTGCTGAGTTACGGACCACAGCTAGATGACTTTACTTTTGAATTTCTTCTCTGGCACTTCTGAAATGGCTGAGCTGAAAGTGTATCTGGATATCTAATGTTTTCTGTAAGTATGAGGCTGCAGAAAATTGTTAAATGTGCCAGCAGATCTTAAAACACGTGCTTTTTATTCATGGAGTATGAAGATGGTGTCCTGAAAGATTTTAAAGGAAAAGCTAGTACCTGTTCAATTGGTTAGCATCTGTTGTGAAGATTTGCCTCTCCCTTTGTGATACTGCAGAAGAAATTGGGAAGACTGAGCATCCAGTCTATCTCTGGAGATTAACTTCAGCCTTAGGAAGAATCTTTCAAGTCCTTTCAAGTCAACTTTATCAGAATGAGGAATCAACAGTCTTTTAAAATGAGCACCTCTGAGATCAAAATATTGCTTGAGCAAGAATTTATCCTCTAAACTTAGATAAAAGGAACCCAGTCATGGCTGTCAAAAAACATGTTATCTTTGGATAGAAAATGGGCTGTTTCTAATGGACCGAGAAGGATTTCTTACCAGTGTATGTATTAAGAGGGTAGCTTTCCCAGCTCCTGCATGTGTTTGTTGCTTTTGTGTTGACCTTCATTTTTGTCTGTATGTTAAGTACTTTCCTCTCTCCGTTCCTTTACTACCACCTTCCTGCCTCTAGCATGTTTACAGAGAAGTAAGGAATAAATTAACAAAAATACAGTGATGTCCATTGCAGAACCATGACTTGTATGGATTATTAAGCTATTTATTTATTAGCCACATCTGAGTGTAATGTGTTTTGTTTTGACGTAGAGGATGGTGTGTGTGAAACTGATTCTTTAAAACTGAAGAGCGGAGCCTGATAATCTGGACTTCTTGGCAATCACACACACATACAGAATGGTCCAGGTTGGAAGGGATCTCAAGGATCATGAATCTTCAACTCCCCTGCCACAGGCAGGACCACCAACCTCCACATTTAATACCAGACCAGGTTGCCTAGGGCCTCATCCAACCTGGCCTTGAGCTCCTCTAGGGATGGGACATCCACAACCTCTCTGGGCAGCTGTTCCAGCACCTCATCACTCTTATAAACAAACACTGTTTCATGGATCCTTAGCGTGTCATAGTAGGAATTCTAAAGAACGTTCATAAAGCAGTAGAAATTGTTATTTGTTATGGAGTTTTTACAGCAGCCTCTTTTTTATTTCTTTTGCTTTTCTCTGTTCTCTATTGTAGACTTTTGTACTAGTGTTAAGTTTAAAAAAAAAAAAAGTTACTATCAGATGAAGCAAACCTGTTGTAGCTAGAAGGTGAAGTTCTGATATGAGTTCTTCTTTTGTGCCTTTGATACCTGAAGAAAACTAAGAAAGCATTTTAGGATGGAGATGATGTCTGGACTTTAAACCAAAGTGGCCTAAGTGCAAATAACAAAAAATGTTGAGACTGAACTGGTAGTGGTGTCTCAAAATTTTGAAAATTTTGAGCCAGAGGAGACTGAAGACATCAACTGCTCTGTCATGGGGAGCTTTGATGTCCAAGTCCTCCAGAGAATCAGGAATAAATGAAAACACCAATAAATGGTTGTTCCCAGGTTCCTTCAGCTGCTGCTGTCTCTTTACCTCAGCTGCTCCTATGCTCTATATTACCCGGAAGTTAACTACAGATGATATGTAATGCATGTAAATGATTACATTAACTGGTAGTGATTCACATGGTCTTCTGTGCATCTTCATCAAGCTTTCACAGGATGGATTATGATTCCTGTCTGCAGCTTCGATGATAAAGTAACCAGGGAAAAGTTAAACCTGCCAGAAACTGTGTGATGATTAGTCCTGAGTCGGTTGTTTTGTTTTTCTCTGCAAAGGAAAGAGATGACTAATTCCACAGAATGGCTCATCTGTGATTTTGCAGTTATTTGGTACCACATGGGTCCTTGAGAACAGTCTCTTCCAGTGGTTTGTATTTTTTCATTGTTCGTGTATGAAACTGTGCAAAAAACAAAGAGCAGCCAGGATCCCAACTCTGACAGCTAGAATTACTTTCTAATTAGAATTAATCTAGCAATTTAAAATCACAGCACAGGAACTGATGAATTATTCCAAAAGAAAGTTTTGCAGCATTGGTGTTTGCTTGCCAGCACTGTGTGTGGGGCTGCACCTTGCTGACTGCTCTAAGCAGCTACAAATCCACACTGATGCTCATGGCCATTCTGGGTTTTTCTCAAATGCCATGGGATCTCTTGATCTATTCTGCTGCTCCAAAGTCTTTTACTGAAGCTTTTGCTCTTTAGAATACAACATTCTGCAGTTAAATATAGGAACTTGCATAAAGTCACCTCTGTATTTCAGATATGATTCAGAAGCAAGTGTTTCTAAAACTCTAAGCTGATTGCCACCTCTTCTGCTTAAACAGGGAAACTGACATGAAATGTCATGGCTTTGTGCTAATAATTCTCAAAAAGAAAGAGGATAGACAGAATTCCAAGGACCTTTCTTTTCTATCTTAGATGAGAAGCAGAGGATGCATACAGATCTTGAATTGAGAGCTTTGATACTATTATTTTCTAGAAGATATCTGGGAGTTGGGAGCAAAAACTTCAAACTTAAATTTGAGCATAAATAAAAGAGGTGTTAATCGGATTAAATGTCCAATGAGAAAGTTTCAGCTGAAGGCTGCCAAGCCAGACAGCTCCTCTAAAATTTGTTTCTAGCACTTAGGTTTTTTTTGTTGTTGTTGTTTTTTTCCCAAAGTTATGTGTAGACAGCCAGGTATTTGAGGACCTCTCACATTTTGCTGGTTTCTTAAGAGCTCTCAGTGGCTGGATATCTCATTGTTGGTAAGCTGTGCTGTCATCAGATAAAACTTTTTCATTTTCTATCAGAGATGGCTCTACGAACAGCAATTACAGCATAGAATTGAGGATGAAATAGTGAGGTTCTCCCTGTAGCCTTCCATTCCTACAAAACTGCCAAATTAAGATCGTAGAATGGCCTGGGTTGAAAAGGACCTCAAAGATCATCTAGTTCCAATCCCCCTGCAATGTGGGGGCCAACATTGGGTTGGGGGCCAACCACCAATCCAGGCATCTCAGAGCCACATCCAGGCTGTCCTTGAATGCTTCCAGGGATGGGGCATCCACAACCTCCCTGGGCAACCTGTTCCAGTGTGTCAGCACCCCTCAGTGAAAAACTTCCTTCTAATTTCTAACCTAAGTCTCGCTGTCTTAGTTTAAAAACATTCCACCTCGTCATATCACTATCAACCCATGTAAGCAGTTGTTCCCGCTCCTGTTTGTGCACATCGTACTGGAAGGCTATGTGCTTTATAAACGCATCTGCAGAACTTGTGCATTTGGATGGTAAAGCTGCTGTATTCAAACTAGATCAGGTAGGAGAGACTGTTATTTTGAAGTAGGCTGTAGCGCTGGCTTGTCTTGCTGGTGGACTGTAAAATATGCATTGACGTCAGAATGGCTGATGCACATTCAGTGCATGAAGTGGGTCAGGTTTGTTTCTAACATGCTCATACCTTTCCTTTATCAGCACCCCTCTCATCTTGATATCCTTTGCTCACATTACGATGTTATAACAGAAGACCCATGTGGCTCTATAACGCCAGGCAAGCTGTGTTATTTTTGTAATTTTAGAAGACTGGATTAATTGTAGCTCTGAGGCTGGTATCCCTTCTACATGATCTGTAGTGGTATAAATTAGAGACCACCTCATATTGCTAGATGCACAGCAGAAGTAGCAGTGGCTCTGGCAGGGAGCTTCTATTTCTCAAATTGCAAACTGGTCTGAAATCTTACTCTGTTTCCATTTTTAACAGGAAAAGAGTTTCCATTTCTGTGTGCAAAAAAAACTATACCTTTTAAATTAAATATTATTCTGAGGACAGTAATGAAATCAAGAAACTAAATGCCCCAAATGTTGGGAGCCAGTATTTTCAGGTGGCACAGAGAGAGTTTATTCACACAGTTTATTCAGCTGAACACAATGCTGTAAATGGTTGTTGTTTTTTCTTTTTAATATGCACATTTGGGAAAATGTTAAAAAGATAAAGATCACTGAATTATATAATATCAGTCTTCTGATAGCAAGTCCAATTTCAGTCCTTTTAGAATTCTGTGGCTGACATGTCTTGTGCAGAATTGGCACATTAGATGATAGTAACGTTCTTGAAATCCATTTTTCTGGAATGAGAAACCTCAATGCTGTTCTTGGGTTATCTTTCATCCAGAATGATGGTGGTAGATCAGTAATTGCAAGGAGAAACAAAGTAGGGGAATAGGAAGAATGCTGGTGATTGTTTTGTACTCGGTTGAATCCTGGCTGTTCTAACACCTCAAAAAATGGGACAACCAAACTGTCAGCACAGTAATTAAAAACTGAGGAAGCCTGGTGGATCAAGCAGCTGGTATGGTGACTTAATCTTGAACTTTTTCTTTGAAGTTACTTTAATGGATCCTATGAATTCTCAAGTTCATAAAAAGTGGTTTCATATAATTAGAAGTAATTGTGGAAAGTATAATGGAAACAAAAAGAGGTCACCCTAATAATTTATGTACCCTAACAAAAAATACTGATCTCCTTGCACAGGTAATTATTCTGTATAACAACAGAATATAACTTCATTTCTAATGGTAAGAGCAAATTGCTGAAATATGCATCACTGTTTCATTTTACATGAATAACTCCAGCACAAAATAACAGGTATTTGGCTTTTACTGTACTTATTGTCAATGCTATTTTTTTAGTGGAAACATAAAGCTAGAGGATGCCAGTCTTCCTTGCCCTTGAAAAGGGGAAGAAACTGAAGTTGCAGAACTGCAGTCCAAAGAGAGAATGATGGAGCTATTTGACAGGCTGTAAGACTCATAGACAAGGTGTGCAGACTCATGAGGAATTCCTGCTGGCTGAGATCCATCTGGCACTAACAGGGCATACGAAGCATGCCACTTTTCTTAGCCTACTCCTCCTGTACTCATTCCTGCCCCTGAGTCCCAGCAGCCAGTAGTAATGTTTACTGCTTTAGTAGCGCTTGGACAGAACACACCCTTGCCTGTTCCTTCTAGTATCAGTTCAGAGACCTTTCATTCATAGAACTGCGTAATAAAACAATTGTCTTTGTCCACGTAAAACCATCAGATGCTATTCCACTTGGCCAAACACTGTCTTGACAGCATCGATTTCTGTAATTCTGCTGCTCTGGGAGCAGAAGGCAGCAGCCTTGCAAGGACCATGCTACTCTGTTCTAAGGTGCCCTTGCTCTTGAGTTGCTTCTGGTAATCATAAAAAAAAAAAAAAAAAAAAAAGTGCTATGAAATTAAACATGCAAGGGTAACTACAAAAAGCGAAAATCTTAATTACAGCATAAACCTGCACCTTGTATAGTGATCACTTGTACTTAAAGACTGTTCTGTCCTTTGCTACTCAAATTTGTTCGTCTTTCTTTCTGAAGCAGCTTCCGCATGTTCACATTCAACTCTAACTTTAATTCCAGTCTGGATAGGTAAAAGTTTTAATTTCTTAGCATTATAAATCTTGTTTATATCCAGGCAGGTTATGCTTCCTATAGCTGTGCTTACAAATCTATGAATGTGTACCTGTGAATCTGGTACACAGGTTTATGAGGGTGGCACCTGAGTAGGAGCTGCAGCTGGGAGTTGGATTGATAATTATCTGACATGCTCAAGATAAGTGAAGAGAGATCAGATTAAATTACACCTACACAGACAGAAAAATATTTATGTGAAAATAAATTGCTGTGTGTTTCCTGAGGTATTGTTGGGGTTGCCAAGCCAATGATGTGTAAAGAAATGTCTCCTCAAAGAAAATAAGAGATTCACAACAAAAGTCTATCTGTGATCAGAAAAAGTCACTGCTGTACAGGTGATGCACAGCAATTTGTGGGATTTGTTTTTTTGTTGTTTTTTTTTTTTTTTTGTTTTGTTTTTAAGGAAATTTTGTTGTTGTTCTCTGTTACTGCAACTTATATTGCAATTGTTTCAGCACAGAAGAAGAATGCAAAAGGAAAGATGGCACCAATATTACATTCGGTATTTCCTACTTAGATCTGGAATCTGAGCTGATGTTGGTGCCTCCAGAGTACAGTGGCATGCCAGGATGCCATTGCATAACTGTTCATGCAACTGTCAGGCATTCTGTGTATTTGCAGTGTGTGGCACTGTTGTGGATCTTGCAGTCTGACCTTCAGCTGATAGTTCTGGTGTTGTAGTTCCCCTTTAGGCAGATGCTTTTTGATGATGGCCAAGTCCAAAAAGTTCACTGACAGTGAGTACGTGAGTCTCTGAGTCAGAGCCGGGATAGTGACCTTGGATCAAGGTGGAGGTTTTGCTTGTAACAGGTCTCTGCAGTAACCAATATGGTCTCTTGTAATAGAAGTATTTTAATTCTCTGGAATAAATATTTAATTTAAGGTTAAATTTAAGTTTAATTTAACACTGGGTTAAATTGGTAAATGAAGCGTAGATATAAATGTCCAGCTTAATTACTTTTGAACTAAAGTATATCTTTCAGAAGACTATCTCCTCCTGCTGCGTGTTGGAAGACGGTTTCCCACTTGTGTGCATGTGAGAATTTCTAATAAAGTAAAGACCTCCACATTGTGCACACAGTGTTCTGCAGTTGTCAGATGTCTCTGAGAATACATCCTTTGTAGCTGCACTGACGCACTTTGGGATCACTTCCCGGACGGGTGAAGATCAGATAACTTTTTTTCTGCATGAGGAATTACAGGAATGGCTTGGGAGAGTTACTGGCACTAGATTTAGCTCTTGCCATTACTACAAAAGTTAGTAGAGTACATTTACAGTGTATGTGGATACAAAGCAGCCAGTAGCTGGTTGTGTAAGCCAGTCTGAGTATTAGGAGAGCCTGCAGATCCAAATTAGAGGCTTTTTTTGGTGTATAATGCAGGGTTAATGCTACCAAGAAGTTTTTTTGCCTGTTCAGTGTGGAGTTGCTTGTGGTGGGCTCAGCCATTGGCCTGGCTTCTCTAAGGGATCTGGACAACTGAAGTACAGCTTTTTTGGCAACTTTGGGTTGGACACAGAAGTTCCAGATATGTGGTCAGGTAGATAAGGTAGATTTTTCTGTTTCTACACAACCTTAATGTGGCTGACAAAGTAGCTAGTATCTGTACTGCACTGGCATGCATTGGCCTGAAAGGACTATCCTGCTTATTTTTAGACTTGATCTCTTATAAGGCAAATTTGGAAATCTCTAATATCTATTTCACAGGATGATTGGTTTATTTAAAAAGAAAAGGCAAATTCCCATCAATTGATGAGATGCTAATGAAGTACATATAGAGTACTGGGCTCTGTAGTTAACTGTCGAGGGGAAAAAAATGCATTAGGCAAATGTTTATGAAAAGAAATGGGATCTAGCATTATGCTTTGGGATCTTCCCTTTATGCTTTGAGGTATCTGGGGGACTGAGATGTTCCCAGAGCACATGATGTGCATTTGTAGTGGCAGAAACATTACAGCAGAGCTGCAGCATCAGATTTCAAGCTGTTGAAGTGCTAAGGAAAGAGGTTTCAACAAAGAGGGACAATTTCCATTCACTGTGCAGAGAATGGACAGGCACTTCAGCTATGCTTGGCCCTGCTCTGAGTCACTGATTTCATACCTGAACTAGGTATGAGCTCTACCTGAACTAGCCTGCTCTATTTCAGCATCCTTGCTGTAACGCTCCTTAGCACCCACAAACACTTGACAAGAGACAAATTCTACAATCAGTCCCTTGAAATTCCTAAATAAAAAGTGTTTTAGTCATCTTGCAAAGTACTCTTCAGGATGTGTTTACAATGGAAGAACAGCACTTAGAATTGCTATAAGACAGGTGAGCCGTGTGCACTGCTGTAACTAGCAGTTCCTTTAAGATTAGACTGAGCTTTGGAAAGAGGAGGCACAAAATAAGGACAGAAAAGTATGAGCTATTTGTGCATAACTGGGAGACCTACAGTTACCACTGCCTGCCTGAGTCTGTTACCTTACAGTGCACTACCCACTGTGGACACTTCCATGCTGAGAGCTGGCTGGTTGCGTAGCCTTGGCTCTCCGTAATTCCTCTATTATTCCTAATTAGTACATTTCATCAAAGACAACTAAGAATATCCTCCTCAGAAGAGTTGTCCTTTTTAACACAATAGAGACTCAGCACTGCAGTGTGAGCAGTGAAGCAGAGGTGACGAAGGTTGTAAAGGGGTGCTCTTGATGAGAAGAATTAACCTGGGGTATGAAAAGACTTGGGATCTCTTCAAATCTTGCTGAAATCATTAGTGAACTCATAGTTGAAATAGTTAATAGCAACAGTCAAAAAGCTTATGAGGTCATGCTGCTGTGTGTGTGTGTTCCAGATAACTTCTGAACCTGCTGAAACCAAATTTGATGGAGTTTGTGTCTTAGTACATGCTGAAGAAAAATCGTGAAAGGCAAAAAGTGTTCTCAGACTCTACAGTTTTGGTGTTCTTGATACTGTGTCTTCTGCCTGCATTATTTGTTATGTATATTGCAGGAGTGCTGTTCAATAAACTGGAGCTCTGGTGACTTACTAGGAAAGCAATCAAAGACTTCTAGAGTCAAGCTCCTCTAAAGCAATTATGTGCTACTGTTAAGCCTGCTAAATTTTTCTGTTTAGTATCTGCGTATTGACTGACTCTGGGGATTCTCTCATGCAGTGATACAGAGCCCGTAAACCAAAAGAGGCACCAGCAGTGCCCAGTATAGCGTCTCCTAACCACAGTGTATATCTGTACTGCTATCTGCTGATTGGCAGCACCACACACTAACGTACCTCTGAGTCAGGCAGCAGCTGATAGGACTAAATCAACAGACTGACCATTGCATATCAACATGGCTGACTTTCACAGCATTCCTCAAGTCACACCAATATGCTGTATTACTCTGTGGGAACTCCAAGGGTAAGTGTTATCACTTATGAAAAGCAACACAAAGCAACTTATAGCCTTCTACTGCATGCTCTGCTGCAGTGTGGAGGAAGAAGGGGCAGGGAACAGCTGAACCATTGTTCAAGCAGTAGTTGCTCAGGGATGAACATAAACAGCATCACTGTGCTTGATGGTTTTTGCACACCAATCACTTGGTAATGTTCTGTTCTGTGGTCCTTCTGGAGATACAGCCAAATTGTTTGTGAACTGAAGCTAGTTTGCCTGAAAGTTTTAAATCCAAAGAGTGTTTTCCTTATTATCAGATCTCTCACCTTGAGGACTTCTCTTTTATTTTAGTACTAACAGCACTCGGGTGTCATGGGACGTATGGGGTGTCTGCAGCACAAAGGGAACAGTGGACTAAGAGAAATGTGGCTCCATTGAATTCTATGGGAAGTGGAGCTGGGATTTTGACTCAGCATATGAATAGGTCTATCCATATAGTGTACTTCAGAGGCTTTTATTAAAAGCCTGAAGAGTAAGACAAGCCTTGTATTTTAATACCAAGTAGTGCTGTTGAAGCAGTGTGTTCAGAATGGGTATCTACAGTGGATGTAGGAGGTCCTTCATTTGCTTTATTCTTCATTCTTACTGCCCCCTTAATGTATGAACCAAGCAAAGAGTGAGAGTGATGGTAGGAAATAAAAGGAGCTGTAAGGTCTGTGCTGTGAAGATCTCTGAAGACTGAGAAAGGTGAAGTGACTGACAGGAGAGCAGCTACAGATCAGACGCAAGGGAGTTTTAACACCCACATGGAATTCTGCATTCTGAAAATGATCAGCTGTGGTTCAGTTACTAAGCCAGCTTCCTCAATGCTACTGTTGTTTGCTGTTTTGTTCTAGTAAGAAAAAAAAACCATGCAACTCAGGAAAACAGCAACAGGGTAATCTACCGTTTGTGGCAGGCTCTTTTCTGGCTTCATCTCTCTATTCAATTGTGGCTGTCATTTCATATTTAATTATTGGATTGATATCAGTAATGCTGAAGTCCGGAAGTCTGGTTTCATGTTAAGCTGTAGGAAGCCTTTTAAAAGAATGGCTCAGTTGTAGACTAGTAAGGTTTACTGAGAGACTGAAAGAGCTATGGGCAATCCTAGGAGCAGAGCTTCCTTCCTTGCAGAAGGCTGTGTGTGCTTGTTGCTTTTGGCAGAGTTCCTTCTTCCCATCTCCAAAACTGATGCTTTTGTTATCAATTTTGTTTATTCAAGGCTAGAGAGTACCTAAAGAAAGCCCAGGATATCTCAGATTCAGCACTGTGGCTCAGGTATCTCTTCGCAAGTAAATAAGCTCGTACATATGCGTGACATTTTGTTGAATTTTAGTGATAGCTGTTCATCAACTCAGATTTAGCAAACTGCTACAAGTTTACTTAAAATTTCTATAGGTGTTGTAGAATATTTTAATGATTATGCCATTGTGAAAATAGCAGTAGAGGACATTCAGCATTCTAATAAATGCTTACAGTGGGAGTAATGATAAAAGGATTTATGATACAGCCTTTTATGAATGAAGGTGAGCTTTCAGGCCCAGCCTATGCCTACGATTATTCGGTGTGTCATGCAGCTGGCATCTGGAGTGACTTTTCCCCTTCATTTCTCAACAGATTTTGGATTTGGAAATTTCTACAAGAGTGGTGAGCCTCTGACGACGTGGTGTGGAAGCCCACCATATGCAGCTCCAGAGGTCTTTGAAGGACAGCAATATGAAGGACCCCAGCTGGATATCTGGGTATTGCTATTTTATTTACTTCATTTTAAGTGGATTCAAGTCAACTTTTGGGAAGCTGGAGTAAATGAATTGCCTTTGAGTTTTCTTAAGCTGCAGATAACTGTTGCTCTTTAGGTTTACTCCTTGATGTAAAAATGCCTCTTAACACCAGATAAAATTAAAGTTACCTATCTACATGCCTGTTAAGTGTATGTTGTAAATCTGTGTAAGCATATCAGAGGAAAGCCTGCACCTCCTGCAAAATCTCCCTTGTATGAATGCATGAACTTTGCTGTTTATGTGCCTCTGGTATTTTCTGTGTTAAGTGGGGATTGAACCTGTTCCTGAAGTTGATGGGACTCAGAGCATCTGAAACTCAGAAGAGATGGAGAGATGATGGTTGCTTTCTTCTCTGAGTTGCCTGTTTCTGAATCTTTCTGTGTGCTATCAATGCAAGGGAGTCACCTTCATTCTTACACAATTGAAAAGGGATAAGACTGAGCCAAAGAAGTTTTCTGTGCCCTTCATCTGTTGTCAGCCTGCTTTGTCATTCCAAATTTTTATTTATTTAATATTCTGCTACTTACAAGACATTCACTTTCTGAAGCAACCAGACACAATACAACTTGGCAGCCACTGCTCTGGTATTAGGTTTGCGGTGATACTATTACACACTTCATAACGTAGGCACTGACATCTTCGCCAAAGCCTGGTAAGCAAACAGTGCACAGAAGGTCACCTTTCAGCTGCTAATTAAAATGATGCTAGTTCTTTTAACAAAGAAACACTGTGCTTTTATGTACATAGATGCATACGTGCATTTGTCTATCAATGTTATCACACATATATATGTTATATCACACATATCACACATATAAATGTTATCTACACATATATGTAGACATATTAAAAAAAAAAAAAATAGGCAATTGCCTTTCTGAATCTTCAGTAATTGACAAATAAGCCTACAGTAGGTGTCAGTTTTGAACATCAAAAGCGAATCTCTGAGCTTTGGTAAATATTTCTAAGTATGTGTGACCCTAAATTATTAACAGAATAAACCTGCTCACAAAGAAAAGCACAACTGTTTATAGTTCAGATAAAGCTTATCTGAAATTTAGCTTCACTTATTTTCTGAGATGATTCTGTATCTCTAAAAAGTTTTAAGGTAAATGTTAAATGTTTTCCTTTTTTCCTCCTAAGAAATTGAGTGCTGTGACTATCTGCTGCAACTCATGGCATGAGAGTTTGGTGTGGTTATTTCATTTGCTGTGGCTATTTCATCTTGTGTGGTGTGATATTTTTCTGGCATCTGCTGCAGGACGATTTCCACTTGCAGTGCCAATTAACTTACGTGCTTCACAAAATTAGTCTGGCAATTGGATGAGAGCCCTTTCCCAGATTGTCTCCTTTTGTTCGTTTTACACAATCCCCTATGCTCAGAGTACTGTGCACAGCAGTACAGATCCATCTTTCCCTGAAGATCGCTGTTGATAAAGATACCAGGATGCCAGGTTTCTTACCCAGGTTTCGGCAAATTGGTAAATGTGAAACGTTTCTTATTTTAAGTGGCTGCTGTTTGAGGTTTGCTTTTGTTTGAATGACATTCAGAACAATAGTTTCTGATTCTTACCTTAGTTTGGGCTTGCTCTGCAGGTCTCATTTAGTCATCTGTCACGAGCTTCCTGCTAGCAGCCAGAGTCTCCAGCATGCTATGCTTCAACTTACCTGCTTATTGGCACAGATACTGCAAGCCTAGCCACTTGGGGTTTAGTGTTCTAAGGTCTAACAGTCTTCAGAATTCTAACTCTACTATGTATAAATTTCCTGTTTCTCTGGGACATAATTTACAGACTTTTCTGTGACAGGATTTGGCTAACCAAGCTCACCTACTTTGCTTGAAGCCTGAAAAATGAAAGGAATATTCTCTTTCTTACAGAGCATGGGTGTGGTTCTTTATGTTTTGGTCTGTGGAGCATTACCTTTTGATGGGCCAACGCTCCCCATACTGAGGCAGCGAGTTCTGGAAGGAAGGTTCAGGATACCTTACTTTATGTCAGAAGGTAATGGCTTGTCTTGTATTCTTGCTATGTTAAACTTTGATTAAATTCTAGAATAATCTCTGTTGCAGTACAGTGAGGGTGGTATATCTGCCCAGCAGATTACAGTACAGCAAATTGTTTCTCATTTTGCAAAGAAACACAAGTAAAAGCCTAGGTGAGCTGTATGTCTTTGCAATTAGGCTACTTCTCCTAGGTAGGCAAACCAGCCCATTCTTCCTGCAGATTGCAGTGTGGCTTGTCCGTAGACAAGGAGAAAATTGAAATAGAAGGTGAAGGATCTCTCATTCTACTGTGACCAGGAATATGGGGACATAAGGGGAGAGGCACATTTGTATAGCAATTAACTTTCATTTTACAAGGCCGTAAACATTTTAATCTGGGAAGAAAATATGCTGACAGCAATATCACTGTCATTCCTAGGTTGTGGATTGAGCATTTGACAGTGTCTGCTAAACAAAAGCAAAGAAATGCACGATGAATTCATATGCCAACTTCTTGTACTTGTGGCACTCCCAGACACAACTGACTGTTAGATCTCTGCCTTACCTAACTGCCCCATCTGTTGGGTTTCCCTCTGCCATGTGCCTCTCAGATGAGAACAAATTGGGCCATTTTTGCACAGTTTGATGGTGTCCTTCAGCTTCCATTTATTAAAGGGTCTCCAAACCTGATTACTTCAAAAGAACTTTTCCTGAATCAAATCCCTTTTCAGTATTCTACTTTTTATGGGATTTTGTTTATTTGTTTTAAGGGAATTAAAAATAATTTTTCAGTCTGTTGTTCAGCATTCTGTGGTGCAAAACATTCTGGTCCACCCCTTTTTCATTCTGGTGGTGTTTAGTGCATGCTGCACCTGAAAATAGCTGCTATTGTACAGCTGATCTGGTTAGCTCAGCTATTTGGTCGCTTTTAGCAACACTGCACTGCAGCAAGCCCTCAGCTTCCTGGGCACAGTCTGCAGCCTGCTCTGAGTTGTGCTGTGTTTGTGACTTTGCTGATATAAGCATGTGAACTAGATGCAAGAACCTCTGTGCAGGTAGCAGCTGTGAGTTAGGAGAGGACAAACTGAAGGTTAACCATTGTAGGGGAATGTGAGTAAGGAAAGGACAAGATAAGGGTTAACCAATGTATAGGAATGCAGGTAAGCAGGATGTGAGGCCAGATAACTTCTCGACACTCAATTGTAAACTTGAAGAAACATGACACAACAAATGGGTCAGGATGGGATTACTTCTGTTGAAGACAATGAGCTTTCATCCCATGACCACCAGGAGACCCCCACTGCCCACGGCGCATGTGCAAGAGGGAGGGACCATATACCGGTGGGCTCTTGGAAATTTAATGAATATGTATGCAAATTCTGGGAAAATCATTGATTATGTATTAGTTTAGCCTAGATCTGTACTAAGGTTTTGCCCTACATTCTGCAAGTTAGGTGGATCTATCCCCATTGCATCCGGTGTCTGTGCAGCACTGAATAAACTGTACCTGCTTTGTAATCTTACTTGAGTTACAGAGTTTGATTCCACACGTCAGCTGTTGCTGTGATTGAGGTGCAGATGGGCTGTTTCATTTCCAGCTTTGCAGCTTCCTTTGCTGATCACATGGTGTTGCAGGGAGTGGGGAGAATTTGCCTGTTAGCAAAACATGGAAACCAAAAGAGATCAACAGGAGTAAATAGCCAGAAATCTCTCTAAACTATCCGTCATAAATATTTGAGTTGGCTGGCTCATAGCATCTTATGGTCAGCTGGAAATGCAGGACAGATTGGTAAGCTTACATTAGTTAACTTACATTGTTATACTGACTTTTTATTGCATGAGAACTGTGTTCATCTCTTGTACCCTCATCTCCCAGAACCCAACTGAGATCTCTGTGATCACTCTTTTTAGTACTGTTGAATATGTAGTGGTCAGAAAACAGTGACACCCTGTTATATTCAGAATCACTGTGGCACCTAAAGCACTGGTTGTGCTTTGATCCTGGAATTAAAACAGGTAAAACTGCTCTTTGCCATTGGCTACTATTCACAGCCACAGATGCATTTTGTGAGCATTGGGGTGAAAATCTTTAATAGTAATCAGTTTAATAATAAAGCTTACTTTTGCCAACCGCTTGTTCCATGAGCCTGGACATGCTATTTCAGAATGCTGGAGGAAGATGCTTGTTTCCCCACACACATTTCCCAGAGGTTTTTGAAGCTTTATCAGTTAATGTTGGCACTCAGGAAGCACAAGCAGCTTCAAAGAGTTATTAAATGTTACCTCGCCCCTTGTGTAGGAGCTATGTAGATGTAATGGCACTGTGCTTTAAAGAAGCTGGGTCTTTTTTTCTTCCCTCTTGTGTGACTTTTAATCTTGTTTTCAAAGATTGTTGTAGCCCTCAGGAAATGTTTTTAGTGCCGGAGTCAAGTAGAAGAGAGGCAGCTTCCTTTTGTCACGCTCTTTCGGGAGGTGTCAGGTGAAAATATGCAAACAGTAAGCAGGCTGGTAATGTGTTTTACTCCCCAACAGATTGTGAGCATCTGATTAGAAGAATGCTGGTCCTAGACCCATCCAAACGGTTAACGATTGCTCAGATTAAGGAACACAAGTGGATGCTGATAGAAGTTCCTGCCCAGAGAACTGTTCTTTATGCCCCAGAACAGGAGAACCAGCCTTCCATTGGAGAGTATAACGAACAGGTTCTCCGGCTAATGCACAGCCTTGGAATAGACCAACAGAAGACTATAGAGGTAAACCAGTCTTGAGCAGTTGTCCATGGAAGGGAGAGGGAGATCACAGAAGTACTAAGCAGTTACATGTTTCCCTCCAATCCCAACCTGTGCTTCTTACTAAATGTAAATACTAACAGACTCCTTGTGGAGTTAACACAGTCATTTCTTTATACAGTGGTTGACGCTTTTAACCATTGTAGAGGCTGCACTTGAGTACTTCCTGCCAGAGGAGGCTTCTCTGCGTTATAGAGGTCTGGCTCCTTTTGTTTCTAGTGATTTGGGATGGCCAGTACATTCAGGAGGTCACTCCTCTGTTCTCAAATTTCTGAAGGCTTGGGACTGCTCCTTAACATTAGCTATAGGTACTGCTGCACACTGGAATACCGTGAGCCTCGTGATTTACAAAGGCCCCTATACTAAAGCTGATGCTTTTGTTGAAAATATCCAAATAATTTTTGTCAGGACGGTGTCTCTGATAAAAGCAGATTTTATTTGCAATTGCAATGGCAGGTGTCCCGGAAGCAGGAGCACCTCTAAGGACACAATGACAGCTTTTTGTACCTTGTTTCCTCCTTTGCCTATCCCTCTCCCCTGTTTCCCCAACGGCTGGGTGCTCCAGGTTCATAATCTTATCAAAGTTTACATTTGTTAATTGGTGCGCTATCTGGTGTCAGTCAGCAGCCATCCTGTTGTCTCCAAGATGTCTCAGTGCTCTTCTTGTCGTATTGATACGGTGATTTTCTTCAAAGTCTTCTGTTAAACAAAAAGCACGGGGAGGCGGGGCTGATGCCAGGCCCTCCGATGTCTCTTCAGATGCTTCTTTGGGCAGGGCATGACTTGTTCTCTGGTTTGATCCTCATTTAGGATATTCTCACAATGGATATGACAAAATACACATATATACACTGTATACTGAGTATGCATTCCTAGGGAAGGTTTGTCTAGAGGATAAGTGATGCAAACTATCAGAGTAAAGTAGAAAGACTCCCAAAAAGAACTGTGACAGTGGAGGCCATGAAATAAAAAATATTATCCAATTCTAACGCAGAAACAACATTTGATTCTTACACTTTGCTTAGCACTCCAATTTGAAACTTTCTCAACTCCAGAACAATGTTTGCATGCTGTAAACCCCTCTTCAGTATCTTTCTTTTTTTTTTTTTTTTTTTTTTTTTTCCTGAGATGACAATTCTTGCTTCTTGGTCTCACAGAATGTAAAAAATCACCTGTATTTGACTGCACATAAACTCTTACACTTTTCTTTTTCAGTCACTGCAGAACAAGAGTTATAACCACTTTGCTGCTATCTATTACTTGTTAGTGGAAAGACTCAAATCGCATCGAAGCAGCTTCCCTGTAGAGCAGAGATTTGATGCTCGCCAGCGCCGCCCAAGCACCATTGCTGAGCAGACAGTAGCCAAGGTGAGGTCTCTTTCTAGGCAGATGTGAAAGTTGACTGACTTCATTCTGAGTCCCAAAATGCAAACAATAGTTTAAGCTTTAAACAGGTATTCGAGTGCTTTAACCTTAGGTTCCCTTTATTCCCTCTCTTCTCTTTGTTTTGCTCTTAACATCCCTTTTGTCCTTTTGGGCAGCGCTTTTTTGGCAATATGGTTAAAGAGAAAGCTTGTGCTTCAAAGTGGAAAGCTTCCATTTTTGAGAATTTCTAAATTTTTGCTTGGAAATCAATGGTTGGAGTATTAGAGAAATACAATCTGTGCAATGCTTGGAGTATCTTTAAAGTGATCCACAAATAATTTATGGAGGGCTCTGCTGGCATGGGGGCTAAAGCATGAACGCTCTACAGAGTGCTTTTAAACAGAGGCAGTCCAAAAAGACCTGTTGAAAATAAAATTATTTTCTCACCTGCTGTTCTCTAGATATGCTTTCTGTTTCCTTGAATTATAGAGGTACCCAAGAGAAAATAGCATTGATTTGTCAGGTTAAGAAACTAATTCATTGTGTTATTACATGGCAAATATGAGAATTACTGTCATGAGACTCTTTGTTGCTCAAAACTCAGGTATGTTCCTAAATAAGGTCACTTCTGCTGAAGTTTGTGCCGTTTTTTCTTCCTGTTGTGCAGCAAAGGGATTTCTCAGCATGGCTGCAAAACCTCTGAGCATCGACAAGCACAGAGCTATTGAGACGACTAATTGATTTAAGTCTTAAGAATGCTGTGTGTATTTTATTAGCAGTGGTTGTGTGCTCCCTACATCTGGTGTCAGCCCATCCATTGCAAATGGCTGTCCAATTAGCATCCCTTCTAACTATACTGACTGTTGCAGCACAGGCTCTGCAGCTATTCAGTCTACTTCTTCCCTTGTGATTTTCTTCAGAAAGAAAGGTCGTGCAGAGTTTATCATGTCGTATTCCAATAATACTCAGGTATTTTTTTAACATGTTCTTTTGTTTCATTAGGCTAGACACAAAAGTAGAGCTTTTAATTTCTATTAATGCAAAACTGGAAACGTGAAAGACTTGGCCTAAGATTACTCAGATTATTGTTATTTCAAGAAAATACACTCTCAAATTTATGGCCTCATAGGTACTGTACTGCTGCTGTATGGAGCAAGTACCTGGGCCCCACTTCCTGGAGAAATTGCAACTAGTCTGCTCCTGTTTTGCTTAAGACAGCAAAACATTGTTTTTAGGTTCTGCTGAAATTAAAGCCAAACCACCTCAACTATGAAAACCCAAGTCCATGCAAAATCTGACTGACAAAGGTTAATACCAGCTATGTTCTTAGATGGTAGATCTAAAGACAGAAAGACATGGTATTCAAAGGCAGATTATTAATTATAAGATGTATTAAAAGTAGGTGAAGAGAGATGAGCAAGGAGGAAGAGAGAACATAACAGGAGGTAGTTCATTATTGTACCATGTTCAAGTTTTCTATATTCTATAGCCACTATTCCTGCTTTTTCTCAGGACTGCAAGCAATTGTGTTTGGTGGCCCTGCTAGGCAGGGGGGTTGGAACTACATGATCCTTGGGGTCCCTTCCAACCCGGGTGATTCTGTGATTCTGTGATTCTGTGATCTGTGATATCGTGAGCAACAACGTAGCTTGTTTTTACACATGGTGGCACCACAGGCTCCAGTATAAGACTGCTTGTTTTATTTTGGATAGACAAGTTCTGTGTGTCCTGCATGTCAGGAAAACAGTGGCTTTCACTGGTTGTTTATCCTATTTTCCTAATTTTGCCATGCTTGCCTTCACTGATGCACACATCTCCTTTCAACAGTTCTGTTCTATTCTTTCTTATTGTTTTTCAGCAGGAATCAGTGCATGTTAGAGAAGTCATTGAAACCAGCCCTGATCCTCTTGGTAATATTTAGGGTGTTATATGTATAGAAAGGAATTATAGCATGTCATATGTAGGAGAGCACCAAAGAGTCCCACTTTCCTCGTTGCTAGTAAGTGCTCAGCTTCGATAAGTAGTTAGTGTAATGACACTTTTTCCCCCCAAGTTTAAGAATGTGATACATCAAGAATGAGGGAACGAATTCTAGAGTTCCGCTTTGGAGGTGGGATGGGAATTGTTTGTTTTTAATTTGTGACTTTGTACACTGTTTTCTATCTAAAACTGTTCAGTTTTTGGAGTTCTTTCATTTCTTTTAGGCACAAGCTGTGGTGCCATCAGTGAACTTGTGCTCAGAAAACACCAGGCTGCTACGGTCCCCAGGACTTCCCTCCACCTCAGGAGCAGAGGTCTTTTCATTCCCTCCGTCCAACCGCCAAACAGAGACGGCATTTATGGAAGAAGAAAGAGTCAACACACCAAAGGTACACCCTAGCTTCACCCTACTGTTGTGCCCAAATTCAGTAAGACTAGTAAAACATGGCTGCCTTTTAAATTATTGCCTTGCATCTTGTACAGCTTTCTGAGGCTCAGTGGCTGCTTCTCCACGTTGGCAGCCCTTCCTACCAGTGCACTGCTCTTCCTCCAGACTAAGAGCTGGACTCTGCACTCCCTGCATGTTCTTTGTGCTGAAAATCTAGAGCAATCCACTCAGCTAATCACAAACAATTCAGACAAATGAGAACAGGAGGGTTTAATGAAATCTTCAGCTGGCAATGGAAGCTTGTGATTAAGTCATTAATAGATCTTTTAAGTGTAGTATTTTATATATCAATTTCATAATAAGCTAGTCAAAACAGTTGCATTTTTTTTAGTTTCTTTTGAATGGTAAATAGTCTGCAGGACCTCCAGTCTGTCAGAGCCTACTAGAACTTCAGCATTTCAGGTAGGTTGTAGGGCTCTCAGATGGGCCATTCCTGTCACTGGAAATCCCTGTAAAAAGTAAAACTGTTTAAAAAAAAAAAAAAAAAGCCTATCTCATCTAATAGGTTCTGCTTTCTTTAATCAGACTGGAAGACTGTGTGTATGTTTCCTGCACCTCCACAATTAACGGATTAAGCTGACTCAACTAATGTGATATGTCAGCTCTGCAGCCCTAGAAATGTACAGTTACAGCTCAGCTATGAAGGGAGTCATAGTCTGATGGATTTTGTCATCCAGCTTTGAGGTCTGTCACAGTACTCTGCAAGGTAGCAAAGAATAAGTAAAATGCATGAGGTTGGCAGCATGGGTACAACACAGCAGCTTTTATGAGGATATTGCTCAGAAGAACTGTATTTGTGAAGTGTGTTATTCCTGTGAAATTTTTGTTGTTCTCTCTCCTGTTATATCACATTATAACTTTAATTTTAGCACTTCACACTTTTCCTGCTATCAGGCAGGGTTCTGATCTCAGGCTTGCCATTTTGAGGGTTTTACTACTCAGTTGCTGGTTAGTTACTGAGAACGTGGTCCTGGTTCTCATCACTGCTTTAATTAACTCCATCTATGGGTCCTTACAGTCTGAAAAGCAAAAAGTATTTCAAAGAGATTTGGAAATTAACTTTTCAAACTTAATTTTGTATGCACCATTGCTTTTGCAGATGACATCTGGCCAGAGTAAAATCAATAAATGGTGACTACAGTGAGGTGTTAAATCACAAATGGCTTAGGAATATTTCAGTGTCTATCTATTACATGCTATGTCTGCTAAAACTTCTGAGCTCTGAGCCACATGCTGTGGTAAACTGCAAAGAGCTGACAGCCCATGTGCTCTCCTTTCTATTCCAGCAGTTCACTAAATATTCTTTCCAGCACTACTGCTGCCATGTCACTAGAAGGCTTTTGAGTGGGAAAGTCACAAATGGAAAGTGTGCAAGGAAATTAGGCTTAAGGATGTCAGCTACTATTTAAAATAGATGCAGCAGATGCAGAATTTTTCCATGCAAGAATCATCATTATACTGAAGCTCAAATTAGTGAAAGCATTTCTCAGTACTGTTTTAAATACTGTCCTGGAGTAACTGCAATATAGTCTGCTATTGGGACCATCTGTTAATAGCTACTGTTAATGCAGTGAACTTTCTTTTCCAAATACATGTATTTTCAAAATACCAGAAAACACTGTTGAATACAATTTACCAGTCTTATGTAGCATCATCTACAGCAGTGTAGTTTTACATTAAATGAATGTGCTGTTTCATTCGTATTTTGCTCAATCTGAGCCTGCCAAAGCTTGTGCAGCGGGATAGTACTCAGAGCTTCTAGAGTATTGCAGAATGCCAACAGTATGACATGGACCGTGGTCCTCAGCACACCAGTAATTGCATATGGAATTGGTTAAGGTACAAAAGAATTCAAGACAAAATGACTAAGAGTAATAAATACAGAAATGTAATTCTAGGAGTGTTTCAGATTGGAAAGGGCCAGTATTTCAGCTAGGGAAGCAATGCTAACTTCAAACCAGACGAAGTTGCTCGGAGATTTAACAAGCTGTGTGAATTCAAGAAGGCGGCTCCACAGACTCACTCTGTTTATGGAACAGCAGTGCAAGTCCAATGGACTTCTGCTGGAAGGAGTACACTTACTATATCAATCCTGAATACACTTCTGTGGCTCTGAAAGAACACCAATTAATTAAATACAAAAAGACCATTTATTTAATAGTTCTTATTTGATAACAAAAAATGAGCATTGGGAATTTGAATAAATGAGCACTGAGCAAGGGGAAGCAACAATATTGATAATTCTGTAAATATTTGTATTTGTGGCAGAGCTGGCAAAATTAGTTTGCTTCTTTGGTTTAAACAAGAAAGGCCATGGAGAACTCAGTGCTGTGGAATTGAGTATTCAGATTTAGGGAATCAATAGCAAGGGGAATGGCATTGGTGATACCACCTGGGAGATTTGTTTCGTACAACTCTTCAGCAACTCAATGGGTTCTAGGAAAACTGCCTTCAGCCTCCATGACAGGCAGAGATTTCTCATACTTTGGCATGCTGCTGTGTGCAAGTAATGGAAAGCTGTCTGTTCCATGTGGTATTTAGGTAAATGGCTGCCTGCTAGATCCCGTGCCTCCCATGATGATTCGAAAGGGATGCCAGTCACTGCCAACTAGCATGATGGAAACCTCAATCGACGAAGGAATAGAGACGGAAGGCGAGGCAGAGGATGACCCTGCGCAGGCATTTGCAGCCCTGCAGGCAGCTCGCAGTGGGAAGCGGCGTCACACCCTGGCTGAAGTCACCGACCAACTAGTGGTGGTGCCAGGCACAGGTATGGGCCTTACGCACATACACAAACACCTCAAAGCATGAGATCAGTTCCACACAGCCCCCAAACCCGCTGAGCAGGCAGTATGAAATCAGAGCAGCAATCAAACAGTTGGCTGTGGTCATGTACCAGTAGCAATGGGTGAGGTCCTGTGAGTTTGCTTGTGCTGTTCTCACATAACCAAATGTCTCCAAGCCCTTCATCCCCTAAAGACATGCTGGAGGAGAAGGATAGGGCATGCAAAATCCCCCAGATTCTTGGGTACTGCCCAATTAGCAAGGTGACAGAGCCTTTCAGCTTAAGCTGTGATCCCATCAGAATCCCCTGCAAGAACACTGATTGCACTCTCAACAAGCCACTGAACATCACCTGTATGGTGTCTTATTGCTGCACTCATGTAAAAACCAGTAGTAAGAAACCCCAAGACATTCCAGTGCTGTACATATTATGATTACTTCTATTGTTTCATTTTCTCTAATGGAGGACATGGCAGGAATAGCTCGAGCCCATGGCATTTCCTAATTACTGCTGTACTTTCCTTCTATTTTGGCTTTTGGTTTTTGACACAGGCAAGGTCTACTCTTTGGATGAGAACTCCTCTCTGGGCAGCAGCATAGAGTCAGAGTACAACATGGGGTCACTGCAGAGGAATGTGGGCCTGCTAGGCGATGCCCCTCCGCTGAAGGATGTGGTGCCACTGGCAGCACCGTTCCTGGGGCTGCGGCCGACCAACCCCGCCATGCAGGCTCTTGCATCCCAGAAGCGTGAGACTCACAACCGCTCCCCTGTCAGCTTCCGGGAGGGGCGCAGAGCATCAGACACTTCCCTCACACAAGGTAACCATGAGGCCCTAAACTTGCTGTGTTCCTACAGGGCTCTGACTGCACCACAGCTGATCTTGTGCTGCTGTGCCAACCAGACATGAAGTAACTCATTTTCTGACGAGGGCTTTTGCACACCTCTTCTACAGGTATTGTAGCATTCAGACAGCACCTCCAGAATCTGGCACGAACCAAAGGAATCTTGGAGCTGAACAAAGTCCAGCTACTGTACGAGCAAATGAGATCAGAAGAAGAACCCCTTCTGCCATCAGCTGCCCCCCAGCTTCAGGACCTTGCTACCAGCTCTGCACAGGTACCACCCTTAGCATAGCTGTCCCCTCCAGGTGCACTGCTGTGGGACAGACTGGGGGGGATGAGGTGATGAGGTGCTGTGGGGAGTCTGAGGAGAGCTGCTCATAGACACATCTCCTTTCTCTCCTCTCTGGCTCCTGCAGAATGGAGAATGGGTACTTGCAGGTTAGCCTCTATATTCTTGGGGTGTCTGAGAATCTAGGCAGCTTTCCAAATCTGATATTTCATTATTACTTTTAATTTGAATGTTTCAGATTTAACAAATCTCAATTAACATCTTTCCATGTTGGAGTTAGCCTCCACTATATATAACTTTAAGGAGTGCAAAAGCTACGTGATAAGAGCTTGATTTGTGTTGTGAAAGGCCAAATTGCTCCTGCCAGTTCCCTAACTATGTGTTTGGAATGGAACAGGTCGCAGGAAATAGGAATGTGAAATCTCTGTCAGACTCTGTGAATGAAACGGGCCAGCAGCACACATGCACTGCAAGCACCCATGCTCCAGGTCAAGCCTGCTGTTCCTTTCTGACTGCTGGAAAACTTCAGTTCTGACAACAAGTTGTAAAGTTTCCCCAAGAATTTCTTGCTTGCTATATGCATGCCAGCGTGCTCACAGTGTTCCCTCCCACCCCTGTGCTGTGCATGTCCTTCCCAAGTGCTATAGAAATCTTTTTGTGTTCAGTTCTGAAGCTGTGCAACAACAGCTGACTCAACTCTGAGCATGCTTTTGCACAGTTTGCTACCACTTTACTTTTAGTACTCCAGAGGGCAAGCAAGTCTCAAAGTGTTATATATAATGTGGTTTTAGTCACAGATGTAAGCCCTTGGCAGTTTGCAGCACAGATAGCTCAGAGCTTTGTCACGTGGGCTGCTCAGCATGCAGTGAAAAAGCGATGGGTGACACCGGGACCCAACTCCAACAGCAGCTATGGAATCTCTGTCCAGGGGAACTCCACAAAGAAAGGGTTTAGGCAGAAAAAGATTTTTCTGGGGATGAAGCTTTTCCTCCTTCTTTCTGCAGGAAGAAAGACCTCAGCAGCAGGAGGCTGCGGCCACTTTCCCCAGTGGTGCACATACCCCAGTGTTATCCCGACGGCAGAGCTTAGAGACACAGTACTTGCAGCACAGGCTCCAGGTACTATGCCTTCCCCACCACTCTCAGTCAGGCACTGTGTTCATGTGTCTTTGGCCTTTCAGATCCCATTATTCTTCTCGAGTCAAATGCTATCTTAGCAGGGAACAGCTGAATTTGAAATTATGCTGTATGTTTCTCCTATTGCACAACGACTCTAATTATGGGAAAGTCAGACTGTATTGCTGGAATTTTCCTACTTGTTCTTTTACTGCGGAATGTTATTAAAGCTATTTGAGGTGGCTGCTAATGAATACTTGTGTTGCACCCTGAAAAGGGGATGCATCAGGATCTGAGGAGCCTCCACCCATCTTCTGTTTCTCTTCCAAACTCCCCCTCTCCCCACACCCCCCTTTTTTTTTCCCCAGCTTCTCTTCCAGTTAGGAAGAATTTTTTCTATGGACTTGTATGATACAGTCCATCATCAAAAATGTTCTTTTTCCCAGGGATAGAAGTCAGTAAGCAGTGATAGCTGTGGTTTTAGACAGCAGCTCTAGTGGCAGCTTCTGAAAATGAAGGTGGACACTTAAGCCATCATAAGGCGAGGCAATCTTCTTTCACTTGCATTCTGGACTGAACAAATACAATTTAAAACAGTGCTACCTTACTTGCAGAAACCCACCCTACTATCAAAAGTTCCAAACACTTGCCAGCTGTTCTGCAAAGAATTGCCCCGGAGTCTGGAACAGCAGTTACAGGAGCACAGGTAAGATTTCAAACTACACATATAAGTGACTTATCCGTACTCTCAGTAGTAATGAAAGAACTGAAACAGACTTTGTCTGATTAGGAATTCCTTGAGAAGGAAAAATTCACTTAAAAATTGTTCAGGTCACAGTTCTTAAAAAATAACTTATTAAAAAAAAAAAAAAAAGGACAACAATCCTGCCTTCAGTTTACAAACTGCTGTGCTGCAATTTTTGCAATTCCACTAGGGCGCAGGTAGACTGACAATGCCCACATGCTTTGTTTAGTGCTGGCGTGCGAAGGGGAAGCACAGCAGAAAGTTACTTCTTGCGCTGTTGTACTCATCTTTTCCCTTGCCATCCCCACCACTCACTACACATTGCATTTTTTATGGTAGGTCAGAGCATGGCTCCATACCCTTTCACCTGCTTGAGAGCTCTGCATTCATTTAGATATTTCCCACCTTGTTCCTATGACCTAGTAATCTTACTGTGAAGAAAATGAGAAGTAAACAGAGTTTTTCTTGTCAGTGAAAATTCAGAAGTGATGCTCCTTTGAAAAAGTTACTGTAGAGAAAAAAAAGGAATGAATGGATTGGAAGTGTGCCTTTTTATAACTGTTATAATGTATTATGGCAGACAAGCTTTTAATTGACAAGTTAAAGAGCTGTAAGGTTTTTATGAGCTCATCATTTGGTAATTATTAAGCAAACAAAGAGGATACTAAGCACGTGTCCATGTCACTAAATTTTGCAGAAGAATTGGAAAACGAGAAAGGAAAACAGCCACCTAGCTACATTCTTTATGGAACAAAAAGAATTAAGGAATAGAAGTGTGAAAATACTACTTGATTTCAAGGAAGTATGTAATCTAGAATTGCTTTATAGGTCACAGACGCTCCTGACAACTGATTAATCCTAATCAAGAACTTAACTGACAATACTGACAGTATTCAGAGCAGCTTGATACATTTATTCAAGACTAGGATGTCTGTGCAGAGAAATAAGCTGGGAAACAATAGATTCCTTTTCTGAATGCTATCAGCATACGTCAGTAGCGGGTTTCCTATTTGTATGTGCTTAGGGAATTGGCTGGCAAGAGACCTCCCCTTTGTCATATCACAGGAATTTTCAAAGGTAGCTGTGTAACCTGATGCCGTGTTGAAAATTCTTCCAGTTTGCAAGGAGGTCAAAGCTGTGAAGTTTTGTAAAACTTCATAGTGAGGAGTGCAGTTCAGATAGAAGGAATATTGGGGAGGGAAGCTTTGCTCACTTGCCTTAGTAGCTGGAAAAGTACAACTGTTCTGTTCACAAGTTCCACACACTAAATTTCAATAAATAAAAAAGGTTGACTAGGAATTTTCCATTTCTGCCCTTTGCTCCCTGCTGGAACTGTAGGAGTGCAAGTGTAGCAGCACTGATACTAGTGCCTTAACACTTGAAAAGCCAAAAAATAATTGCTGTTTTTGTCCTCGATTCAGACTGCATCAGAAGAGACTCTTTCTCCAGAAGCAGTCCCAGCTGCAGGCCTATTTTAACCAGATGCAAATAGCCGAGAGTTCGTACCCAAGGTCAAGTCAAATGCCACTTTCATGCCAGGAGGAGCAGCAGCCATCAGCACAGCAGCAACCAACCCAGTTCAGCCTCCAGCAGACTCTAAGCCCTGTCATGGAGCCTTCCTCAGAACAAATACAATATGACCTCTTCCTCAGTCACTACCAGAAAGTACAGCTGGAGCCACCACCGCCCTCCCTGCTCACCAGCTCATCACGATTGTCATCACCAATTCAGGTGCAGCAGCCACCACAATCCTTACAGTACTCCTATCAGACTTGTGAATTGCCTGTTGTCACCTCTTCTGAGCCAGACTACCCTGACCAGTGCCAGTATTCCATGGACCCAGCAGAGCAGAGCAGTGTAGCATTGCCTGACAGCCAGGGCAGCTTGGCAGCCCAGGAGCCACAGTCAAACTACGATGCACTGACGCTCTCAGAGCTGCCCGGACTCTTTGATTGTGAGATGATGGAAACTGTAGATCCCCAGCACAGCGGCTACGTCCTGGTGAATTAATACCATGGGTGTCTAACATGAGAGTGGAAGCCAGGGTGGATGGAGAAGCATGTAAATTTTTGGCTTTGTTCCAACCCTAAAGTTTCTGATCCTTCAGTCAACAAGGGAACTAAAAATCCACCTGGCCAGAAAAAAGCTGGAGATGGCTAGAAGCATGTGGCCACCAGCTTCTCCTTTCAGTGGCTGGGGCTAGACAAACAGTTCAGCTTGGTTGCATAAAGAACCAGTTTGCGTAGACGGAGAGAAAAAAAAAAAATATATATATATATATAAAGGAAGTGGCCCCTTCCAAAAACTTTGATAGTCTGGCAGTGTTCACCTAGCATTTGCTAGGAGAAAAGAGAACGAATGCATATTGCATTCTACTTTTTGGCAATAAAAGCAATAGTTTTCACTGAAATTCAGACTTAATTTGGGTCTGAGCTGATAGCAAGTAGCATACTAAGCTGAAGCAGTAGTGAGGTGGATCCAAAGGAAAGTTGCACTTCAGCATCCAGTTTCTGGTTAAGCTACTGATCTGCGACTGCTCTGTGGTAAGTCTAAGAGAGCACCAGGAACCTCAGGCAGCCTCTGCTTCCTCCTGCTAGCAAATAAACAGTTATTTCCCAAGCCTGCCAAGGAATTCTTAATTGGTCACTAAGGGAAGCTTCTGGATATTTGTTAAGTAATGTACTGACTTGATAAAAGGACACTTGGAACTGATCCAGGGCATCACAGTGTTTTCTAGAGGCTTTGGGTGGAGCTGAGAATACTGAAAGGTGAAGGATTAGTAGCAGAGGGACAGGCTAAGAAAGACAGCAAGAGCTGCAGCCAGTGGCATTCAGAGATCTACCTAGGTGATGTTGGAAATCACCCCTTGCTGCAGACAGACTGTTGTGGAGAGTTCTGTCTTGGAGAAGATCTATCTGACCTTCTACGGCATTTTAGAAACAAACAAACTGTGTTTTGAATTTGCAGTATGTGTTGCTGGTGGTTTATTGAGCTTTGTATATATGGACAATTATTTACAGTTTTAGAACTTAATGAGCTTAAAAAAAAACCCTGTGAAGTGATAGTGCTGTGCCTTTTTTCAGTTCTTCATCAGACTATATGCTTTTTTTTTTCTGAAGAAATAGACAATACCCCATCTACATCCTTGCTGCTGCCAAAGTCCCTTCAGAGCACATGTTCCACTATGTGGAATGTAACATTGAACTTTGTTAGCATTTTGAGTGTCTCAGTATATACAATATACTGAAAGTATTACAGCAATATTGAGCATCAAGAACTGTTATGTACTACTTCAACAAATACAAAATTCAACAAGCAGCTGTGTCCCCAGAACTTCCAGTCAGGAGATATTAGTTGTAGGAGGATTGTTTAGGAATCTGCAGTAAGTTTAGATCACTAATTTGGAGCTCATCTCAGGTCTTCAAATGTTGTGGGTTATTGTCTATCTTTCTCCTGTAGATGAAGCTTGTAGCCAGACAGTTTCAGCCCTTTTCTGAGCAAACTTTAAGCACAGTTGCAGATTCATTAAAGCACAAATGTTGGAGAAACTGTGCTGATGGCACATGTAGAGACCACTGTTTTCTGGAAAATTTCTCTACGATATAAGTTTAAAGTTAAATAAAAGATTTTGACACTACAACTAAAGAGAGTGGCTTCAGGACATGTAGTCACTTAAAATGGATAGACAAATGTTTCTAGTGTTTTTACATACTGTAGCAAAGCACAGGCTTGGAGAGATAGCAGGAGGAAGAAAAGAAAAGTACTTGTGATTGGCTGGGTCTTCAGTATGTGTCAGACCATAGATCCTACTGAACTTCAACAAGGAGTTCTCAAAACTACTCTCTTTCACCAGAAAGGTGAATTATCAGCCAGCATTTACAGCAATAAGACCACGCTTAAATGTGGAATAGACTTCAGTCACTGCACTGTAGGCTTTGGGAAGGAGGGAAGAGTTTAACAACTGACAGAAAGTACCTTGTTTTCTGTGTATGACAATTAGAGATGTCATCACTGTTGATACAGAGCCTGCTCTGATACAGCCCAATTCAGTCTTAAGTGCTCACTTCTACCTCTGATATCAGAACAATTCTCAAGGCAAAAGCAAAAGAAAGTTTAAGGAACAGCAGTCACATCTACACACTACTTACTTTTTTGATAAAAGAGAGCTGGAAAACTGTTGTTTAGATAGCTGAGATAGACACATTTCTTTTCAAAGGGAATTCACACAATTAAAGCTTTTTCTGACAGTGCAAATAGCTGCAGAACATAGAAACCTCAGTGCCCCCCTGAAGTGACTGACAAAAGGACAGGAAAGAGATGAAAACCACTACAGCATAACACACCAGGCATATCATTATGGCAGAAGAGAAAAGGAGGCTGTGTAGTCAATGAATATAAAGATGTTATAATTATGAAATAAACAAGAGAGTTTGGCAAAGCAGATTATAACAAAAACTGAATAGATAGAAAGCTTACCCTCATTCTGGGCTCGCTGCAAAATTCCAGAGGAGGGATCTCCAGAAGAGATCCTCCCCCACTGGTAGCCAGCTCTTATATGGGTCTAGGAGAGGTGCAGCCAGGCTCCACCCCTTCCAGCAGCACAGGTGGAGTGCCTTCACCTGTGCTCCATGGCTGACTCATGGCTCGCCTCAGGTGATCAATCAGAGGTTCAGGCCATGACTCAGCAGTTCCCATACAGAGGCAAAGAAGTCCTTTCCTTTCATTCCTTTTCTATCCTGCAGTTCTAAGATCAGACAAGTGCTCGAGGAACTATGCAGCAAAAACCATCACTGGGACACACTCAGCTGTGGCAACAGGCCCAGTTTTGCATCAGGAGCTAGCTTACTGCCAAGCCTATAACCACTTTCCTCCCTGTGCAGCTCCATTATACCATACATTTTGGAAGTCAGTGATAACTCAAGAGCAGAATTATGTGATTCATTTAACAAAATGTGCCAATGAGTCTAAGCTCAGCTGAGCTTCGCAGTACCGCTAAGGGGAAAGCTATGGAGTTTTTGAATATAGTTCAGACTGTTACCGTCAATCACCATCCTATTTACTATTTCATGCAATTTCCTTAAGTCAGTTAGAATAAAAGGCTTCTAATGCCTTTTAATACAGCAGAGTATCCACTGGACACCACTTTGTAGTCATGCTACTTCAAAGTAGTTCCTTTGTTCAAATCTGTTACGTCTAACATTAGATGACAGCATACACTACTGTTAAGAGTAATTATTAGCTTTATTATCTTGTATTACAGGCTCCTTTGAAGAGACTTTGGTGCAATGTATATGGGGTAAAAATTTCATATGGAGAAAAGTGCAATATGTGTGTGTGTGGTACGTTCTTTAATGTATTTTTTTAAGGAGTTAGAGGGTTTAGTCTCTGCTTTGGGATAAATGCACTAGTATTGTGAGCTCCAGTTTGGTAAGTTCATCTGTAGTATTTACATGCAACTGATATGCTGGACTCTGTGAAGCAATTACAGTGTATTGATACAAAATAAAGAATACATACATTTCATTTTCAAATATGTAGTGAGCTACAATGGCTTCTGCTGCTCAGTGTTCTTTAACAGCCTCTTTACATATTATGTTGCAGTTATCCCTGACACACCAAGCTTCAAATCACAAAAAAAAAAAAAAGAAAAAAAAAGAAAAACCACCTACTGCAAAGGATGGATTCTCTAGAATTATTTGGCTTCCTACTGTTTTAACACACATGGGGTTGTTGATACTACAGACTCTGCAAGGCATTCTAACAGTTTCACAAAGGAAAAAAAATTGCATGTCTTTATTGTCTTTGGTTCTGGAGCAGGACTCCAAAACTGGCAAGGCTAGTGGTATATCAATTTGACATCGAAAGAGGAAAGTTGTTCTCAAAAAAATCACTACTACTTTTGTCATTGCTCCACATCAGTCAGGATAAGTTATCCAAGAGGTTATGCAAAAGCCGTTTAATGTAGATCATACAATTCTAATTCCTAGGAATGCTGTGTGAATGAAGAATAAAGAATCAGGCAGTCGATGGGACACTGAAGTCTTTTCCAGAGACCGGAAAGATTGATGCCTCAAGATTCTTACAGTACTTCGTACTTTCACTAGCAGAAGACTTGTTCAAAATGACTTTAAGGTGAAATGACAAAACAAGGGAAAGTTGGCAGAAGTTATCCTTCTGTGGAATCAGAAGCAAGATTTGCACTTGGCCCAAAATTGTCCAGTTAATTTGAAAACTCCTATTTCCTGCTCTTCCCTTTCTCTGCACTGACAGTAAGACTGAACTGGCCCATTAAAGACCTAAGAAAAGAAGCCCCACTCTGAGAATTCAACAAGTTACAACAATTTACAAATTACATCCCATTCACTGCTTTCCTTGAAACCTTTTACCCTGAGCCGGTATAAAAGGCTTACTTTGAGCCTAAGACAAGCTAGGACCTTCCTCTTACAGGAGAAGCTTCATCTTTCTACAACTATAAGCAGCAACAATGAAAAATTAAGATTATTCCTCTGCTTGAAGCCCTACACCACTGTCCTGTTGAGGATGAAAAACTAAAGAAGGAACCTCAGCAGTTCTCTTATAATTTAAGCTGAAAGCTTATGTCTACAGAAAAATTGGGCAACTCCAAAGAGAGACTCTGTGGGAAAGCACAATGCCATGCTCCAAGGAAAGGGAGAGCTGGAAACAAGATCAGGTAAGGAAAGCATTATATCTCAGCTTCTTCCACAGAGCTGCAACAACAGGTATATTACAGGATAGGTCACAGAAGTGCACATGTGAAAACATCCCAAGATTTCTTTCCTTGACATCTCTAACGTAACTCCTGTGACTTCAAGGGTTTCTTCAATAGCAAGAAATGTGTGATGCTCAGAGACCAAAAGAAAAATCAGCATAAAATCCAGCAAGTTCATCTGGCCTACCACACTGAAACTCTGCTGTCCCTATTGCATTTGCTCAGTGACCTCAGCTACAACTGGTCATAAACAGCTGCACCTGAATACAGCACTTTGGGTGACACACTGTAACACAAAACACTCAGCAACAGATCTAGGAGGTCAGTACTGTTAAAAACTGAACAACTGACTGATCACATTCCACATTCCTGTGAATCAGAAGTGTCAAGAAGCCTCAAGACTGTGAGCTCAGACTACAAGAAATGCTTATGTGCCATAAGCATACACCAAGCTCAACAGGACCAATGCATCTGCTGTGTCTGCTTTCCCACATACTCTGCTCCTCTGCTGCCTCTTGAGCCTCCTGATGCAGTTTGATGTGATGACCCCAGCAAAAGGGATGCAGGTGCTTTGCCTGCATGCCCTGCTTACCCCTGACCATCAGTTGGCAACAGGAAGGTGCTCAAGCTGCACAGCCTGGAGCTGTTCATCCTCTAGCAACACTGCAGATAGGCTACATATGGGACAGGAAGAAAGGAACATTTCTTCCCATACATATTTGCTATTAGCAGTCAAAGCAAAACTAGAGAAGGTCACACCTCAAAGGGTTGCCTCAGCTAACCTTACAAGCTGTCTGGAAGACACTCACCCTAAAATGTAAAGGTTAAGCCCTTCTTACCCCAGTGGAGATGGGAAGAAGCCCTCCCCTCTGGACTAAGTTCCAGCCTGCAGGCAGGGTCACATCTTTAAGCCCCTTGCATAGTGTTCCCTACTGACTGCAGGCCAGCAGTACATTCCATTTCGTGCAGCGTGGCTGAGGTTATGCAGATGTATCAGCAGGCAGGGCTGTCATGGGAACACAGCCACACTGGGCAGCAGCTGACTGTCAGCACCATATGTGCATGGGGCAAAAGCAGACACATACACATCACTTCTGCTATATTGGCTTTCGCAATCTGAATTGCAAGGAAACTTAGTCTAAATTTGGTGCGTGATTTCTGTGAGTGCAAGCTTCATCCTCTGCTTACTTTCCACCAGTGTCCTGAACACATCCTATACAAGCCTCAGAAAACTCCATCCCCAAGTCCTTCAGTACAGAACAAAGCAAAGTAGCAGTGAGGGACGTTAGCTGAAGGAAGAGTGGAGAGAAAGCCTAGGGAAGAACTGGTGCAGAACATGCTGGAGTCCTCAGAAGCAGAGAGTTGAAACAAAGAGGCACAGCAGGCCAATAAGCAGATTTCCCCAGTTCTGAAGCCGGGAACGCAAGGTGAGATGGGATTTGCCAGTGTATTTCGGTATTGCTACATAGGGGTGATTGAATGCAATACTATGTGACAAGCAGGAAGCAGAACAAAATTAGTATCCGTGTATTTGCTAATGAGGGAGTACAGTATAACTGCTTGATCACTGGTAAGAATCCCCTACACAAGAAAATGAGCTTCAAAACAGGATCAATTATTTTTCCCCCATAAATCAGGGTGTGTAACTGGCCGATGCCACAGATTCTATAGTCCTGACCCCAGTGAGGACAACACAGAGGGAACATTGCCAAGCGGGTCAGCCTGGCAGAGAGGGCTGTCCACTGGGACAACAAAAGGCTGACATCTCTCCTGACTCAGCTTATTTTCTGACAAGAATGTCAGATTGCATGTCTGAAAGGGAGGTGATATGTCAGGAAACTCACATTAAATATGATGAAAAGAAATTACTAATTGGGTAAATCTTACAGAGAATCAGCTGCGAATTAGGAACAGAAAACCTCAAAGGAATAAGAATTGGGAAGCAGAACAGAGAAATGAGGCAGATTCAGCCACTAGAGGAGCAGCCAACAGGGGCACAAAGAGCAAATAGTATTGGCATGTGTTTTAGCACAGCAGAGACATTGGGAACAAGGCAGAAAGGAAAAGGAAGACTGATAAACTGATATTGAAACATTTTACCTGGTATCTGGAAGAAGATAAAAGCTAAACAATAACATGGGACAGCACAGAAATGAGTGTCAGGAAACTAGATCCAAAGCTGAGAAGTGCACACAAAGACGCAGAGCAGCCCCCTCCCCTCACTGCCAACAGCCATGCATGCTCACACCAGGTACATAGACAAAGCTGGCCTCAGCAAGGAACACAGCCCCAGGAGCCACACAGCCCACCAGCATGGAGTGTGGGAAGCAGAGGACTACTGTGTGTTTGAAATGACACTCCAAAAACATCATTAACAGGCCTACCTCAGACCGAAGCATACAACAATGGCACCACATGACAATACTGGAGTGCCTAAAATACTCTGGCTGAGCCCAACCTGCAAAATCACACCACTAGACACCTATTTGCCTTTGTTCTTAGGCAAGCATTGGTATTAGTAAAGGCCGTGTAGAGAAAACAAGACTCAAAAACTAGACCTCATCTTTCCAGCTCATTTCAGGAATTACTGTCTGCCCATTTTTTCAGGTCTTTCCAGCAAGGATCCCAAACAGTATCCCTGCTGGGAAAACTCCATTTCCTATATAGCTGCCACTCAGCATTAGGAAGGGGTATAAAAATGTTTTTATAAGAGATCTCTGTACTCAGAAAGATACTTTAATGGAGAAATTTTCTGCAAGGAAAACGTAAAGGAAAACCATAATACGGTTTTAGGTAACAGTACTTACTGAACTGACTTATCAAAACACTACCACCTTTATTTTCTGATAAGAAGTCATGTGGTGTTGATTTACAGAATAGAAACAAAATGAGTTACATTTTGGAAAGCTAATATGAGATTTGGTCCCAATGGACAAATGGACATTTACTTAACTGAGAATTATATGCTGATCTCTGGAAAGGTTGGGTGCTCTTGGGAAGATCATGAGCCCTCTGCAGCCCGCCTCCCTGTAAGCTGGGAGCTGAGAGCATGCAGCTGCTGACATCAATAGGGTAAATAACACCATGTACCAAAATCACCTGGGTATACATTACCCTTTCAACTGAGCCTGCTGAGAGCTGTGCTGCAGTGCTCTCAGGAAAGCCCAGGTGTCTGCTTGCATGGAAAATACTGCACCAGATCCAACACATGTTCTCTAAAGCCTCCACTCCCTTAAAAAACTAAGTAATTTCAGCTTCTCAGATTGTTTTGTTGTTTTTTTTTTGTTTGTTTGTTTTTAAAAGTACAGTATAGCAGCATACAGCTTATTTGCTGAGTGGGTACTGTGACACGTGTGCCAAACGGCAAAAGCCCCAGCAGTCAGGAGGTTGCCTGCCCCATTCCAGCATGGGCTGTTCTGCTTGCAGTTAACAGTTTGTGCATCAATCACTCGGCAAGGCCACGTGCTGCTGCTCTGCACAGAGCTGAGAGCTTCTGCAGAACTGAGCAGGGCTCAGGGTAAACGCTACAGGGCTGGCAGCAAGCGGCGTGCCCAGCTCTGAGCATATCAGTTGCTGGGTGTAGGGGTCTGCACTTTGCCCACAGTGTACAGAACCTGGCTTTAACCTCCCCGATAGCATTGTGCTATGAGCAAAGCAGGAGGACATTAATGATAATGCTGCTAATTAGTGGCCGAGCCCTATTAGCATCATGGTAGCTGCACAAAGGGCTGTTGGAGAGATTGATGAGTTACGGCCAGGGATCAGGGAGCTGACATGAGCTGGGAGCATGGCCATACTCTGCTCCCTGTGCAAGACAATCCCTGGGGCCGTTGCCATGCCAACACATCTGCCCAGGCCACACTGCCTATAGGAAGCCGAGGGTAATTTAGCACAGAGCCAAGGAAGGTTCTGAAGCACTTTCCAGGCACTGAGCAAACTTTCTCAGGAAGGCAGAGAGAGCTCCCAGAGCTCCTGATGGGGACAGACCAGCACATCCCCCTTTGCTGCCAAGAGCACTGGCATCAGCCCCACAGGCCTGGCCCAGTGGGGCCACTAGGCTGGAGACGACTCCAACACCTCTGGTTGTCATACACTCACTCTGGTGCCAAGCTGCAGTTCAATACACAAGGCCCTGACCTCCTCCCAGAGCCACCGTGAGCTGACCTTCGGTCCTTCTGGTTAACCTTGGTCCTTAACCTCAAGCCCCACAGACATACTTGTGGGCCCCAGCACTTCACCTTGCCCTATTGATGTTTATTCAAAGTAATCACATATTTGAAAACATGCCAAAGCTCTGACTCAGCACTGCCTGCCTAGAGATCAGATGTGTGTCAGCTCCTCAGGAAAGTGTATCCCAAACAGTTGACAACAGGCTGCTGCATTTAGTGCTCCTTGCAGGATGGATGCTGAGAGCCAGCACCCTGACAGCCCCTCACTGATGATCAGCAGTCCCAGCACCTGCCATAGAACAGAGAAAGCACCCACAAGGCTCCCACAGTACAGACAATAGGCAGCTAAGGTGCATCACCCCCAACTTGTAGCTGGGGGCTGAGACTTGAATACTAAAAAGCACACAGGGCACAAAATCCCCATGCATTTTTGCTATATTTTGAATATGTTGCATAGAGCCCTAGCATGAAATACCCAGATTTTTGTCTTTCCCTGGAGTACTTGTCCCAGAATACCAGTCTTTAAAAGGACTGACTTTTACATCAACAGTTTCTTAGAAGCCAAAAGAGCAATTTTTTTTTCCCCCTTCAAAATAATTAACTGTAAATCACCTAAAAATAAGCCTAGAAAAACTCAAGAGAAAGCAGCTTCTGGCAGCTTTATTGCATCTCTGCATGGCTCACTATTCCCATCTGGTCACTGGGGATGAGGGAAACCCACATTATGAGCAGACAGACCTCCTGCACCACACAGAGCTCAGATAACCAGCTACAGAGCAGATCCCAGGTCAGCTGGCCTGTACTTAGCAGCTGCTTTTCACAGCATCCCTCACTTCTGAAATTAAATCACGCACCTGAACAAGGGCATCCTATCACTGCTCAACCTTCAGGGGGCAATTGTTGCCTGACCACAGGATTCCAGAAACCACATGTTAGGACAGAGCTAGCAGGTCTTCACAACGCCCAACAAAAAGGGTTTCCTAAGGAGGGTGCAGAAGCACAGCACCAGGCCCAGGCTGGGGCTCCAGGAGCCACGTGTGCAGCGCAGCCACTGCTGTCTCTCCAAGCACAGGGTGTTGCCTTCACAGGCACTGTTCCTATGCAAAGGCTTTCCCAAAGCCAGCAAACGCTCTGGGACCTGGGTTGTGTTGGAATTCACCCAGCAATAGTGAATAGCGCGGAACACAGTTCTCCAGCTCTCACAAAACAGTGTTTTTTTCAGGAGCGAAGGCAGCAGGTGAGGTATTGATGAACCAGCACCAATTCAGGCGCACCTAAACAGAAAGAAAAGCAGGCACAACATTTCTTAAGAGGGGAGGCAGCTGATGCCAGCAGCATCTGACCTCCATCAGCCAACAGGCAGCTCAGGCACTGAGGACCAGCTGCTGCACTTGGTGTTCTGTACTGCCCTTCTCCCTGCTTCTAAAGTAGGCCTCAGCCTGTCATAGTTTCATGGTTTGTCATCAGTATTCCACATCATAACATCATGCAATGCACGTGAAGTTACAGGGTTAATGCTGCAGTTCTGTGGACTGTTCATATTTGTCATGAACCAGGCCAAACCATGACACAACCTGACAGTAGGCAGAGCTGAAACATCTGCTTGAAGGGATCTGTCCTGTCAGAGGGGATTTAGAAGACTGTACCTATGCGGTTTGCTGCCTGTAAACATAGAGAGGTAATTCTGTTTACTCAGAAAGGTGAAAGTGTTGCTTTAAAACAAAGTAACACTCCCTTCTGTAACAAAAGAAAACATCCAAAAACTCAACTCTAACTTCAAGGGGTTTTAAAAATCTAGGCAGAAAACCAGATCACAAAGAAAAAAAATCATTGTTGGCAGAAAACTTGCCAGTCTCAAAATGTATTCCCAAGTTCACATCAAAATACCCAACAAGCAACTCTGTGGGTGAGGCCAGCAGATTTCCAGGCCACCAGTGCTGCGCAGCAGTCTGATGCAGTTACATGTTTCTGAGGGTTTCCCTGGAGAAGGTGCACCAATTCTCCCACTTAATCAAGAAGCACGGGTAGTGTCAGATGAGGGCAAGGAGACTTGTGTGCTGACACAGCTCTGAAGCAGTGATCCTGAGCTGCAGGCCAGGTGGAAGAACTTGTCAGTTCCCAGCAGAACGCGCTGGTGGGTGCATCAGGAATTGCCAGAAGCTGCTGTACCCAATACTGAAGGGCTCACTTGGGAATTGCCTTGTGACTCCAGCTTCATACAGGCCCTTGGCTTGCTATACCTGTTTCCTCTCTGTAATAGTCTATAAGCACTGTCCTGCTTGCAGGGGAGTTGCAGGAGTCAACACTCAGGCAACTGAAAAGGAGAAGTTCTCCAGACTCCAGTATCCCAAATGTATGGCTTAAAAGGCTCAAACTTCCCAGCCTTGGAAAGCAAGTTTCCTTCTGGCTTTGCCCCAGGCAGAGAAAAGTTTTAAATTTCTCAGTCATCATTAATTTCATCTTAAAACATTGTTTGCAGGAAACATCCATTCTCATGACACAGTTTGCTTTAACAGCAGATCCTTCACCCAGCGTTTGTTCAGTGAATGATGTCAGTGCCCATCAGCACAGCCAACTGCATGCAGACGTGGCAGCCGCTAACAAACACGCCTCATTTCCTCTCTTTGCTGAGCAATGCATACCTACTTTACTACCCAGGTAACAAATCAGCTAGTTACTAATAAGAATTTTCACCTAAGCTAAATGATCATGGGGGCTGAAACATACCCTCTTAGAGGCAGAAAAAAAGCTCAGGCCCTCAAGCAGCAGAGTTCTGACTCCACTATGAGGTCAGGCCAAAGCTCTCATTTCAGTTTTCAAGGATGTCAGACTGTCTTTACAGAAGGACAGGGTCTGAAAATGGAGCTGTTCAAGAATGCCTGCCATTTTGTCCAAAGGTTCAGGTCAGCATCTCCTTTCACACACACGCTGCAGACTGTGGGATAGAGACAGTTTTCCATCAGGCATGGCTCACAATTGGGCTCACTCCTCTCTTCCCCTGCCTTTTCTGTTCAGACAATACTACACACAGGAGCTGGCTTTTACCTACATAACTTTCTTAATAGAAGTGTCCTTCAAAGCATGTAGAAATCACAGCAGAGATAGGGTTGCTCTCCCTTGCACTTGCGCAAAAAGCCAATGTAAACAAACACAATGGTGGGAGACTGACACAAGCCTGGCACATGGAAAACCTGCAGATACCTTTCCCAGGCTAGGATTTTCTTCAGAGAAATTCTTTTCTCCCTGAGAGAATGCAAAACCTGAGCATTTGCTCAACAAGTCTTATTGCCATAACAGTAGTAAAACAACTATCTGAAGTGCTCTGCTCACTACTGTGAACTGAGCAGCTCATCACCTTCAAGACACTGCCCATTATCTTCTGCATTTGGAACCTATGTCTGAGAAAAGCCTTCATGTTCTCTGACCAGACATTTGTGGAGGAGCTCTCTGCAAAGCAAAGGTCTGTGAGACATGGGCCGCAGCACACAGATGTACAGGTGCCCAACCTGAAACACACAGCACAACTTCCTCTCCCTCACCTCCTCCCTGCTCCAGGGATGCAGCAGTTTGCAAAGTTGTGGGGTGAAAAGCATGATACCTCCACCAAGCACTGTGTTGCAGCAGTCTCTGCTGCCTGGCTTGGCATGCATCATCTGTTCTGCCAGGCCCTGCTGGAGGAAACAGAGGCAATGCAGGGCTGCACAGCAGCAAGAAAAGCTTTTCAGAGTTTAAATCCTACACCAGCACTCCCACAGCTCTGGGAGTAACATCCGCTGGAGCAGAGCTTGCTATTTCTTTAATTGCTTTAAGAACACCCCTTTTGCCCTTCCTCCAAACTTCCAAGGCATGTCATGGCTGTTCTACACCAACCTGTACATGCAGAAAACAACACAGGACATAGTTTGAGCAGCTCTGGGGCTTCTCTGTACAGCAGAACACTTACTTGAGCATAGATAGGAAGGGGAGCTCTGGGTTCTGACAGAAAGCTGAATCAAAGTCCCTGCACCAATGGGTAACATGAGGCTATCTTTGCAAGGGAAGATAATGCACCCTGCTGCTACAGGTACTCACACCAGATAACTGAAAGAAGCAGGAAGAGCAGCAATACAGGGCGTGGGAAAGCTAAAGGGATCTGTGCTGGGTACAGGTTTTGTGTGAAGAGATGTTGCTTCATTGGGATGAGGACTGCTCACAGCCTTCAATAAAACAGCAGTCCTATTAAACCAGATATATTCATGCTGTGAGACAGCCTGGACAGTGCACTGCACTGCTGCAGAGTTACCAGAAGCTGGCATTTCCGCCGACTTTGGGCAAGTCCTAGATCTGTCCCTACCCAGCCAAGGGAGGCCATCTCTGCTTTGGGGGCTTCCTCAGCGCCAAAGAGCAAAGTTGAGCATGGAACAAGACCCAGTATTCCTGCTGCAGCCTCCAAAGCAGCTGGTTTACATACCAGCACACCACAGTGACTGTGGCAAGGGCTCAGCCCAGTCACTCATTGCTTGTGCAGTGCTGTCCCCTTCCAAAATAGCTGGCATCTGCCACCCTGCTGACACTGGAGCAGATGTTTGTTAGCAAAGCCAGAACTTGGGAGGTTGGAACAGGGAGGATGATGAGCTCAGGTAGAAAGAAGCAACAACAGCAGGGGCAAGCAGACTCTGGAAAAAGCAGAGATCTTTTTCTTGCCAGCTTCCCCAGTGAAGAGCCAGAGAGAAAATAATGGATATTTATAAGCAAACCTGTCTCTAAGGCAGCAGCTTCCGAAGCCTAATAATAGAGTTTGGACTTGTTTATTGTGTGATTCAGATGGCACTGCAAAAAATTGCTGGAAAGCTCCTGCCTGTCCCCAGAGCATATTCCTGAGAAACTGTGAGTCGAAAACAATCTGAGTCCATCTGCAGCGACTCCACGCCAGCAGATTGCCAATGGGTTCTGTCAGTGGCGGTGCATCACAGCAGCAGACTTGCTGGAACAAACAGCACCATGGAAAACAAGCATGAGAGTCTGCTCCCAGCATCCATTCCCTGTCCTAAAGCAAAAGGGTAAGAAATCAAGGATCCTACAACTCTTGCTTTGACCCTTCAGTTTCTCACATCTGCAGCAGTAGACAAATTCAGAAACGCATGGTCCAACGTGCTGTGACATGCAGGCAAGAACTGCACCTGCTAAGCAGAGACGTAATGTCAGATGTGGAAAGCGACTTGCCCCAAAAATCAAGGTGGAAACCCAAGTCTCTAGATTGCCACTGTCGTGCCTTGACCGCTGGGCTAGGCTCAAACCAAACATGATGTAGATAACTGCTCATGAACTCATCACAAAACCCACATCCATTGGGCCTGTTGTTGCTTCTTGTTCACTCAGACACGTTGAAAGTGCTGCTTCCCCAGACAAGATGGAGGGGAGGACTAAAAACAGGAAAGGGCAAAGCAGCTTCCTGGTTTGAACCAGGGAGAAACAGCACTGGGCTTCGCAGCATCTAGATGGTGTGTTCTGATGCAGAGGTATGGCAACAACCAGATCTCCACTAGCTATTCCACTTAGTTACTTATAAACTAAAACTAATTATTTTACTTATTCATAAAATAAGTAAATCAGCACTGAAGGGAATGAGACTGTCACCTATCAGACCAGGGTAATGATATTCTAGCACAAGGTGACTGAATCATTACTCTTACACTAAGAATGCACATGATAGAAAAACCAAGGATGAGAACACAAGTGTTTGGAATGGGCAGGCAGCTCAGTCTAAAAAGTTGGAAAAATATGTGCTCTTCAGCAGGGAGCTGTAACATATTTCCCCTTTTCTGTGCCAGAATAGGGGTGCTCAGCCAATATAGAATTAAATGGACCTGGACAAAGCAGCTTCCTGAGGAGCATAATTAGCTGGTGGCTCGGAGTGCTCTCTAATTCAATTAGCAGCACCATTTATCAGAGCCAGCTGAGATCTACATTTGCACTTGTTGACGTCAATGTGAGACTCACAGCAAGTCCCAGAAGCCTCCAGTTCAGTAGGAGTGAATTGAACTGCTGGGGTCATTTATTTTCAAAGAACAAGAGCTGTAAGGTGTTTTGTTTTGTTTTTGTTTTTGTTTTTGTTTTTTTTTGTTTGTTTGTTTTTTAAATGCTCCTTGCTTTGCAGTCTCCAAGCTGCAAGCCTGAAATCTTTTGCAGCCCAGTTCAAAGCGATGATCTTCTGTTCTCTCCACCCTTTTACCCTTTTTATTTTCAGTACTCTTACACTTCCTAGGCAACAGAGGGCACTTCCAGTTCATCGTAGGGAAGCAGATGCCAGATTTAAGAACCATGTCATTCTACTGAGTTGGGAAGCTATACTCAGAGACACACGCAGCCTGGCTCACTGCATGAAGCTCCTGGTGCACTTTCACCACCTCTACCCACAGAGGTTTGTGCCACTCTCTGGGAAGACCTCTCCCCACAGATCCGCTGACTCTGTGATTCTATGATTCTATCCCAATGTTGGAAATGACCTATAAGATCATCTAGCCCAACCGTCTTCTCATTACCATTGCTACCACAATCTACTAAACCATATCTCGCAGCACCTCATCCAGACACCTCTTGAACACTGCCAGGGACGGCAACTCCACCACCTCCCTGGGCAGCCATTCCAGTGCCTGACCACTCTCTGAGATACATTTTTCCTTATGTCTAACCTAAAACTCCTCTGGCGTAATGAGATCCTTCCAACTCATCAGTTTCCAACACCTAACACACTGCTACAACTGTGCACCACTGCTACTTGCCTGTAGCTAAGCTACCCAGATCCATCAACTTTTCAAGTCTAAGAGACTGCACTACTTAGATCTGTTATTCCCAAATAAAATGAAACAAGAACACAAAAATGGTTTTGCTCATATTTCCATACATTCTCCACCATGATAACTACCAGCAAGTTTATGAACTATAGAAGTACTTGTTGCATCCCTGAGACAGACTCAGGACATCACTGACATAAAGCTTGCAGTTGGATGGGGAAGGGCAGTAGCAACTCCGCAGACTCAGTATGCAAAGGCTGGTCTGAGGATGGACACGAGACAATGAAGGACTGAATAGCAACAAGGGAGACAGCTGCAGCCACAGAGACAACCAGGAGCACCTGCTGTACAAGTGAAGATTTCCACTCAAGCACAATAGCTGATGACTGGACCTGTGGAGTGAAACAGTCACTTGTATCCCATTCAATTGCTAGGCAGATCTGTAATGGTCACTAGCTTGCTCATTTGACAGCTACCAGTCTACTGCAAAACATGCCACATCCCCTTTTGAAAACTGCTTGAGCCCCATTATCTTATGCAAGTTGTAATTCAATCACACTCAAGGAAAAAAAAAAAAAAGAAGCCAACAATGCCATCTTATTTTAGAAATGCTATGACGCATTCAGAGCAGAGGAGCTCAACAGACCAATTGGGAACACGTGCCATGGGAAAAATCTTCATACACGTGTTCCAGCAAAATTCCATGAAAAGTTCCATTGTTTTGAATGCAAAACAATACAAAGATATTTATCTGCCACGGCGATTATAAAACTGAAGGTCCTCACACACATTCACTGTCAGACTACCACAGACAAGAGGGAAACCACCGAGCTTTAAGTTCAAATGGGACACTGAGCACAGAGAAAGTACAGGAGCCCTGGCTGCAGCCCTGCCCCTCTGGCCTATTGCAGCACTGCACTCAAGCTGCCCCACCTGTGCTGATCAGAGAGAGCAGGGCTGGGAGCTCTGGAGGGACTCAGCAGGATAAGAATCAGCCCAGCTGCTATGGCAACCTCCTTCAATGGAGAAGGCACCACACCTCTCCTCTGCTCCAGCTGTGAGGTATTAATAAGGAACTGCATGAGGAATTTCCATGCAGCAAAAATGCAGAAGAGGAGGAGGCTGACAAAGGACACCAGGACCAAACAGCTGCCTGCCTCATCTTCTCCAGGGACATGCTCTGCAAATCCTCTTCTATCCCAGCCTCCCACTAATGCAACATTATCTTTTGTTAATGAGGTCACAGCAACCACAACAGCAACCAGCCCTTCCTTCCCCACCACTCTTTGTTCTCAATTCTTGCTGACTGCTTACCCAGAGAATACATCCCTTCCCCATTCCCACTGCTCTGCCCTTTCATATCATTGTTTCCCCAGTCAGAATGCTCTGCAGTTTGAGCATCTGTGACTCCTAACAACAAGCTGCTGTTCCGTAGTGAGATTCTACTTTTTGCTACAACAAACTGACCTATTACTCAAAGTGACTGTACAGGTTTCCACTTCTTAGCTTGGAAAGAAATTGCCAGCAGGAAATACTTGAACAACAAGCACAGCAGCCATGGACACGAAACAAAGTGAAAAAGCTGCTTACCCTCAGAAGGCCTCAGGTACACAGGGATCTCCAGCAAGATCCCCTCACCTATACTGCCAACCCTTAAATGAGGGCTGGGAAGGGGTGCATCCCAGCTCCATCACTTCCATCAGTACACTGCACGCACCTGAGCTCCTCTGGGTTGGCCCTGCCTTCCCACCAGGTTTTCCATCACTGTTTCAGGACATGACTTGCATTTCCACTACAAGTGTGTACAGATCATCATTTCCTCTTACAAGTTTCTGTAACTGACTCTGACCAACTAGGTCCCAGCCAACATCCATCAAATATCATAAGCCATTCTAACAGTCAGATTTGCCCAACAACAGGTTCTGCAACACAGAACTCAATCCTGCTCTAAGGAAGCCTCGAAAGCAAGAAGAGGCTGAAACCTCATGAAACCAGGAAGTTCTACTCCAAATTAATTCTAATTGTGGAGAAGTAAGAGATACAACACAAAACCACACAGTATTAATAGAAGATGATTATCATTCTGGAGTGATGGTGTACATATACACACCATGTCTGCAGAAACAGAAAATAGACTAAAAAGAGCAAGAGCTCACAGACACTTCAACAAAGACTGTACTCCAGATGATAGCTTGATCTTCTCAGCAGCAAAGCCTTTCAAAATTTCTCTGCTTCCATTTGTTTTTAGTGTAGTTTTTAAACAGGAGGAAGCCAACCCTGCCTCCCAATATTACACACTACGTATTTGTTGCAAGCTTTGAAGGATGGGAACTGACAAATTCCAGTTCAACTATCATTTATTTGGACTCTTAATTCATGATACTTAAAATCCTGAACAATAAGGAGTGCCAGCTCCGCTCTGCATGCTTGCCACTTTCTCAGTGCAATTAGCACAATCAGTCAGTAAATTACACATGGGGGCTTTAATCACTGTACTGTTGTGACACATGTCACTTGCCACGGCAATTTCCTGCAATCAGAGCCACTTAAAGAGGGTCCATGTTGAAATTAATCAGACAAATGAAAAGCAGCAAGAAAAAACCCAAACCTCAGCAGCATGAAGATGTTTTAGTAACATCAAAAACATGTAACTGGAATTAAGTCAAGTTCAAGAATTGAGATTACAAGTTCAGGTTTAGAGTAGTAGGGGTCCTCAATGGAGTGAGTTACTAGTTTGCCTTCACTCTCTCTCCTCCCATGTGCCTCATAATTCTTTGAGTCCCACAAGAGTACAATCCTTAGCCTGTGAGAGCCTCAATATGGGATATTAGTCCAGAAGTAACATATTGCTAAAGAAAAAAATACAGCTTTTTCCTCTAGGGCTCAAGTCTGCATGCAGACAAAAAAAAAAAATACCGTGGTGCTTGCACTGGAGGTGCTATAGATTGATTATTCTGCAATCTCCAGCAGCTTTTGCTCCTATCATGTCAAAGTTGGGAAGTCCGTTTCAAAGCCACAAGGCACTGGCCAGCCTTTCATCTCTCCTTGCAAGGGAACATTTTGAAGCTCTAAACACATACTGTTGCCCTGGCCACAAAGAAGCTCTCTAACTAGCCCAAGGATGTTATGTGAATCTCACTATAGATCAAACACTTGAAGATAGACCAGTCCTTGGGGGCTGCTGGAAAAAAACTCATGCACCAGTGCAGAAAAGGTTAGGCACAAGTGCGCACTAAAACCCAAGGGCAGGGTCTGAAGTTTCCACTGTTGAGAAATTCGCAGCAACAGACTTCAGAGCATTTCTGCAGAGATGAAGGACTGCAGCAAAGCAGCTGTTCCTTCTGCTGTGAAACAGTACAGAAACAAGTCACCACTCAGCACCACCCAAAACAGCCACACAAACAAGCCACCAAATGAGGCCTGAAAGTACTGCCAGAGAAAGCCTCCCTACTAAACACTGTTAAATCCTTCATAGGATGTACTCACGGGGATTAAGAAATGACAGATGAATCTGTACCCTAAGCTCCCTGAAGTCTCCAGTCTCTCTGAAGCCCTGCTAGAAACATAACACTCTTACTCCTTATCTCTAGAAGTACATGGCATAAAAAACTTGGTGCAGCAGCACCTCCCAAACAAGCACCATGGCATTGCCACCAAGGTTCAGACATGGTCTAGATCACTCAAATGACCAGAACCTCCTGGAAAACTCCTGGAAGGCAGATCACTTGCCTACTGATCAGATGTCATTGGATACAACTCAGCCTCCCCTTGAGATCCATTAATTATTTCTAAGACCTTCTGAAACTCACTGGCTTTGTTATTTCCCACGGCAATAATCTCAGCACCCAACTATACACTGTCTGGAACTGCCTTCCACACCAGTTCTCACTTTTAACTAACTTAAGAAGATACAATACAAAATGTTAATCCCGCCTTTTCCACTGTTTCTTTTCATAAGTCTAAGCAAAGCAGTAGCTCCTCCCCTGTAACCTGTAGGTAATTTTTACATTGCTTATGGAAAAAAAAAACACAACAGGAAGGAGTGTTTATTATAAGCTCTTTGAAAAGCTTATAGAAAGAAGGCAGCAAGAGGAGCCTAATTGTGGTTATCATTACTTGTCACTGACTCTATAATCTATCAGTCCTCAGGATGACTGCTTTCTCCACAGTTCATTCATCCAAAAGAAATGGAGAGATCAGGTGTTGTCTCTGTGAGTCAGATTGGCCTCAGCTGCAGAACGATTCCAGCAGGTGGAATCATCCACCTTTCTTCCTCCCCTGAGGTCTCAAAGATGCCTTCACAATAACCGCAGACCCTGCCTGCCAGCCAGCCAAGTTCAGGCCACGTGCTGCCAAATAAGCAAGGAGACTCACAGCACAGAACCACATCAGGACCCTGATACAAACTGAAAGATCCACGAGTTCTGCACTGCCTGCAGCTCTGCAGCCTAACTGAGAAGAGCAGCAGTAGCCAAGAACTGGATTAAAGCTGGCAAACACAGCCACCCCACTTGTGCCCACTGCATTTGTATTACATCCACAGACAAGTGTGCTATTAACAGCACTTTGTTGTGATACGGCGCTGTTGAGCATTTCGTGACAGTTTACAGAGCTTCAAAGCGAACAAAAGCCGCTCAACTCACAGCGCAGGGACCCGGACGAGAAATCTCAGAGCCATCAATTACCAGCTCGAGAGCGACATTACGTGGCAGAAGGTGGAACTGCAGTCCCGCCGAGCTCGCAGGGTGCCTTTCCTTAAGAGCGCATCAGAAAAAGAAATCAGCCATCAAAACCTGGTATGCAACTGTCCCGACAGCAGGAAGGAAACCATCGCCTCTCACATCTTATCTTAAACTCACCAGAGAGATCAGGTCTGCGATAGGTGAAGACATTATATAAAACAACATTCAGAGTTGTAGCTACCAACTTTCTATGGTAATAGCTCTCCACAACTACCAGAGCCACCTAAAAGCAAGCATGTTATCTGCAGCCTGCCAGAAGCTTTTGCTGCACTGTCCAACAGCTGAGAGTGATTTTGTTAATTAAACTTACTCCTTCTATTGTAAGCCCAATCTACTCCCTCTTAGGAGGGAGGAAAGATACTACACACACACACACACACACACACACACACACACACACA
>NW_024962283.1:119398-122701 GCF_019238085.1 Lagopus leucura
ACACACACACACACACACACACACACACACACACACACAAAAGGCTCAGCACAACTTAACCATAGCTAGAGAACCACTGAAAGCAAAAAGACAATCTTCCATTCATTCCATTGGAGGTGGGATGCTGTTCTGCTCACAAAGTAGCAATTTTGCTTCTAACAGGTTCTCAGCAGCACTCACCCAACTGGTGCTGGGGATCTCTGGCTATGCAGCACTCCTCCTCAGGAAGCTCCCTTCCATGGCTGACCCTCATAGGAGCTCAGGGTGCCTCCACTCTGTGTGGGAGCACAGCTGCAAGCACTCTGCCTGCGTTCCCCGGGCAGCCACAGCCCTTCACCAGGTGCTCAATCACCAGTTCAAGCCGCACCCTAACAGTTCCCCTGCAGAAGCTTTACTGCAAATGGTTATTTCAGGAAGGATTCCTGTTCCATTAACATCAGAAATGCTTAACATATGAAGTGGTTACCTATTGACAGCATCTGCGGTTGCACAGGAACAACCAGATGTAACACTTGCTTTACCTTCTATATTCTGCCAGACTGAGGAGAGGAAAAAAAAATACCTGCTCAAGCAGCAGCAGAAAACAAGAGCTGATAGGGCATGGTCTTTGAAACAACCAAATGTGGACTGGTGGGAAATGAGCAAAGCATTGAGACTTAGGACTTCTTTTGTTACTCCTGCAGTGTCATTTCTCCATTTACCATTAAAAATAGACAAAAGGGGAATATTGCTACTTATAAGCTGTGATATTTCCATTTCAGTTTCTGCATGCACACAACAGAGAAAGCCTTTTCTCAAAGCCTGGCTTCACACTTCACTTAATACCCACTAGAGGTGGTTATCAGCCTTACATTAATTAGCTTGGCAAATGGTATAACCAGCCAGAGAGGACAGGACACAAAGGTAGGTGACAATGCCTAAGTATAAAAAGACAAAACCTCCCTCTTTGGATTAGAGCGTGTTAAGGAAGACAGGTCAATACCCTGTTTAAAAATCCTAGCCCACTGCCCTTACAATCAGAAAAATTAACACAGTGGAAGTCGTAGGATTTTGAAGATAAGAACCTAGGAGATGTACTCAGAACAATGAAGCTTATGAACCTACTGAAAAACAATTGAGTACAAAGAGCAAATGCTCTGAACACAATGGAGCAACTCCAGGAGCAGTGAAAGAACTTATTCCTATAGGTCCAGACTGCACTCTGCCAAAGCACCTGGCGGCAAGAGGCCTCCCCTCCAATCCCATTGTCCCTCACAAGAAAGAAAGCAAATTGAACACATAAAGTCCATTGAACTGTTTTTGTTTTGCTATTTTAAAACAACACTGAATTATTTCTATTTCAATTCCTTTATAGTTTGCTGGGGGAAAAAAAAAAAAAAAAAAAAAAAAAAAAAACAGACACTAATAGCTGGGGTAAAAAACAACAGGGGCTTATAAGGCACCAGGATAAAACTGACAGCTCACCGTGAGCATCCACAGGTGGGCAGGTAACCCAAAGTACCAGGAACCACTGCCCCGATGGGACAGTGCTACAACCACACCAGAGCCCAACAGCCCTTCCTTGCAATCTCCAGTCACTCTTCCTCAGGGCCAGCGGGGCGTGGAACCACGGGTGTGCAGCAGCACATGGCGTAGGCTGGAAAGCACTCCCGTGTCTGAAACCATTCCCTCAAACAACGTAGCGGGTCTAAAATAGAGGTTAATATAAAGTGCCTCACCCCATAGACAGTTCTGCATTTTCCAACTCCGAATTCTTGATGAAGAACGTTTCTCCTGGAGCACAAAGATTAGCAAAAGGCTGCGAGAACGCCCGCAATTCTGCCGGGCGCCGCCGGAGCCGCTCTCCGGTCCCGGCAACTCAAGGTCTGACGGCAGCTGAGGCGTTGCCGAGGAGCGCGGTGCAGCACGTGGCCGAGATGGGACACCAGAACGCCGCGGGTCCTTCACGGGCCAAGCCTCGCGCTCTGCTGCGCGCGGTGCAAGGAGCACACATGTGCACAGGGAGAACGCAGAGCAAAACTGGAGATTGTGACCCTAAGCAAAGAACGACAGGAGCTGCGTGCAGAAACCCCCCTAAACCGCACGAGCGGTCAAAAACCCACTTTGGTTCTAAACGCGCCCCTCACCGCTCGAGGACACCCCGAACAACACTCCTCGACAAACCCCTCCCCTCACCCTCATTTCCCTCCACGCGATTTTGCAGCTCCGCCCCGGGGCGGTTCCACGCGGCCACCGCCTCCGCCGCCGCCCGCCCATTCCAGGCCGCGCGCTGCTAAGGGGCTGCGGAGCACGCGGCTGCTGCCCGCTGCCCTCGGCGGGGCCGTTGCAGCACTGCCGGCCGTACCAATGGGATGCAACATATTCCTGTAATCCGGCCCCATGCTGCAGTTCTCCAGCAGCAGTTGCAACCATTGTAGCTGTCAATACAGCATTCACAGTATAGCTATCTTTTTTTTTATCCTTTACAATCAGCGTACTCTAGCAAAGAAAGGCTCCACTTTGAGAAATAAGCTTTCATCACACGGACATGCTCTTAGCTGAGCTGGGCAAAGGAGCCCTTATTTCAAGTGACAAAACAGCTGTCTGCATGAATTCACGGCTGCCATGATGTCACTCAGAGTTACACTGATATCATTTTTTAATCTTCGGTTTACTTGCTTAGAGTCAGCTTGGAGTTGACACAGATGTGGGGCCATGCAATGCTATCAGTCACACCAAATATTGCCTTGGTTTTCTGCTCAGAGCAAATGCAAAGCTGTGTGGTGACAAGCTGAAGTGTGTGGCTTTGCCTGCAGATAACGCTGGGAGGAAGCACTGCTGGAGATACAGAGAATCCAAATGCTCAAAAGAGGGCTTTGTGAGCTGGTAAAAGCATAAAGGAGGGAATGTATTCTCAGCAGTAAATGACTTCTTTCATAAAAACAGTTTTGCAGGAAAACTGTCACTGTCACCAGCAGTGCAGTGGCTGCTGCGACTGGAATTAAAAAAGGACACAAGTTATGGGGAGAAATTCATTCTCAGTACTGCCGTGGGCAAAGACACTGGAGCTGGAAGTGTCTGAGCACTACAGGGTGTCATGGGTGGAGTTAACTTTATAAAAATAGAATAGAATGGCATGGAACATGGAATGGAATGGAATATGGAGTGGAATGTGGAATGGAATAGAATGGATGGGATGGGATGGAGTGGAGTGGAATGGAGTGAGTAGGATAGGATAGGATAGAACAGAACAGAACAGAACAGAACAGAACAGAACAGAATAGAATAGAATAGAATAGAATAGAATAGAATAGAATAGAATAG
>NW_024962283.1:122711-201816 GCF_019238085.1 Lagopus leucura
GAATAGAATAGAATAGAATAGAATAGAATAGAATAGAATAGAATAGAGAAGGACCTTTAAATCCTTGCATCATCTCAATGCTGTAACTGAGATGGGGTGGAACCATGGGAACCCTTTGTACAGCTCAGCGTTTTCTCAAAGCAGAAAGCTTCTCCAGAGCTGCCGGACTGCTCAGTGCTGGTTTCCTTCCCCCAGATGCAGTGTGCTATGTGGCCAAGCAGCAGTGACACCATGATATGTTATATATGCAGCCTCAAAACCTTGCCAACAGAATTTTCTACCCTATGAGAAATCCTTCAGTTTCAGGGTGTTTTGAGCCCATTTGTTAGAAACATCAACGCAACAAGACCTCTATGCTAGTTTGCAAGAACAAAAGGATGACATTAGGGAAGCTGGAAATTTCCAGCAGAGTTCCAGCAAATCCTGCAGCATCGCCGGGTCTGAAAGCTGTGTAGGGATACAGGAGCAGTGCTGCTCTGTGCATCCCTGCAGTGCATCACACCGACAGCCATGGCACAGCACAACCTCCAATTGGGGGTACTGGGTCTGCCGTTCTCTTGGGGTTACAGAGAATAATGTATAGCTCCTTACAAAAAAAAGGAAAAAAAGCACTGAAGTAAGAGGGAAAAGAGATTTTTGCATAGTTAATATGTACTTTTAAAGATCTTATTTCAACTTTATCTCATTTTCATATATCACACAGAATCACAGAATTGTAGGGGTTGGAAGGGACCTCCAGAGATCATCGAGTCCAACCCCCCTGCCAAAGCATAGTCTGCTTTTTGTAATGGATGTGATCTATTTGTATGCTTGCAGAAACGTATGAACAAATGAATATACATATATTAAAGGAAGGGGAGAATGGTGTATTGGGGGGTGCGTGATTCAAAGAAAGGTTGTGAGGAGGATGAGGAGGGGGAGGATGAGGGTGGGGAGGAGGAAAAGAAGGTGAAAAGTAGGATGATGTGGAACACAAGGAGGAGGAGGAGGATGAAGATGAAAGTGATACTGATGGTACTGATGATGGTGATGGTGAGGAGGATGAGGATGAAGAAGGAAAGATGCGAATAATGGTGCGGGCCCCCGCGCCCCTCCTTTCTTTGCCCTTCCCCGGGGATAAGGGGGTGATGGGGGGGAGGCGTGAGCTCTCCAGGTGACGTCACCCCTCACCTCCCCCCCCCCCATCCAACCCGTTCCGCGCGTGCGCAACGCGTCCGTCCTCCCCTCTCCCCCCTCCCCCGGTCAACCTTCTCCCGAAGCGCGGAGGATGCGGGGCCGCAGGTGGGCGCGGGGCTGGGGGAGGACATGGGGGGGGGGACCCTCGTGTGGTGGTGCGGGAGAATACGAGCAAATAGGAAGGTTGGGGTGCAGTCAGGGGAGATGAGTGCACGGTGGGGAAGTGTGTGAATGAGTTGAGAGGGTTGCAAAGGGCGTTGCATGTGTGCGGGGCGGGGGTGGGGAGACGGGCGAAAGATTTTGGAGGTGCAGCGCGGGGGCCTGCGGGGCTCTGAGGGACATCACTGCGCAGTGTGAGGACATCGCATCAGGGTGCCCCTGTGGGGGATGCGTTGGGCGTTGTGCACGGGTCGTAGGGATGGGATTTTGGGGATGCTAGGTTGTGGGGGGGCAGCAAGGAGCTGCCTGCCCCCCCGCGGTGCTCGATGCGCTGAGCAGCCGTGCGGAGGCGGTGCGTTGTGGGGTGCGCAGGCGCTGCGCGACGGGATGGGAGAGGGTGATGTGGGGCTGGGGAGGCATTTTGGGGCGCATCGGGGGGGGGCCATGCACTGAGCTGCACGTATGAGGGATGCTGGCAGGGGCATGCGCAGTGCACACATGCGGGTGTGTGCAGCGGAGAGCTTGGGGGCACAAAACAGGGTACGTGTGAATGGTGCAGGTGTGCACAAAGCTGGTGCACAATGGTGCACACGTGCACAGCGCACACCTACGTGTGTATGCAGCCTGTTGTGCTGCCGTGTGTGCAGCCACCCCAAATGCATGCAGCTCCTGAGCATGCAAATAGCACTGTGTATGTGTGCATCTTCATGTGCACACACGGTGTGCAAACATGTGCCCTGCACCTGTGTATATACAGGGCTGCATGTGTGCAGAGCTGCAGACGGGCACAGGATGTACCTGCACTCAGATTCACCTGTATGCATGTACCACTCTTATGCATGCACCCTGACAGTCATGCGCTCCCAGGTGTGCATACAGAACATCTAGGCACTGTGCACACATGCACTCTTGCATGTATGTGCCTCTGTGCAGGCATGCATTCCCTCCACACGCAGGGCTACATGCCTGCACAGGATTGCATGCCTGGAGGACACTTCTGGGATGCTGCTGAGGTGCTACCAGGAGCTTTCTAAAATCCATCAGGATGGAATGCCAGTACTGCTGGGTTTCTACTGAGATACTGCAAGCATACTCTACTACTAAGATACTGCACAGCTCAAATAGCATCAGAGTGCCACTGTGATACTGTTGACATTTTGTCACAACACTGTTAAGGTACTATTGGAACAGTATTCAGTTTTTAGTAGGATGCTACTATGAAACCAATGGAACACTTCAGAGCTACTACTAGGGAATGAGAAGAGATAGTGGTAAGATGCTTCTGGGGTACTATCAAGGCAGCACTCGAGGAAGCTTTTGGGATACTGTCAGCACATTGTTGATACCAGTGTGACACTTTCAGGTGATATAGTATGAGGCTACTACTGAGATATTAACATTTCAGTAAAAAAATGCAGTGATGCAATGCTTTATCTGCACTATCCGAGCAGCAGTAAGATACTGTGGGGCTTTTTAAACACTTTCTACTAGTAAAGAATATTGGGATAGTACTAAGAGGCAACAGCTTATTACTGCAGCACTGCTGAGGTGCTATGAAGACACTACTAAGATGCTCTAGGGATACTACTGAGATACTACCAAGATATGACTAAGACACTAAGATACTACTGGGATACTACTGGCACTGGGATTACAGGCAGCAAAGGGAATAGGGAGCCCTGCTGACACAGCCTGTGAGCAGCAGGTGCCTCATGGGCACCTTGTCCCCACAGCTAAGACGGCAGCAGTGGCAAGGAGGATGGAGGCACCCCTGGTAAGCCTGGAGGAGGAGTTTGAGGAGGGGCCTGGGGACAATGGAGGGGCCCCTCAACGCACCGTGGACCCAGCACTGGCTGAGCTGGAGAGCTTCTCGACTGAGATGATGAGCTTCAAATCGATGGAGGACCTGGTGCAGGAGTTCGATGAGAAGCTCACCGTCTGCTTCCGCAACTACGATGCCACCACTGAGGGCCTGGCCCCTGTGAGAGGCAGGCTGCAGGCACAGGAGGAGGAGGAGCACCTCCAGGATGAGGAGTGAGTAAGGCCTCTTCCTGCTGGGAACATGGGTCTCCTCGCATTCCCATCCCCATGTTGTTGCATGATTGTGCAGCGCACCAAACTTTTGGTGCAGTATCCTCTGAGTGTGCTCCCTTAGGCCCTCTGTGCTCCTTATACCCCTGAGACTTCCCCCACGTGCTGCTCAGTGCTCTACATCATGGCATAGCTGTGCATCCGCATGGAGTTTCTGTGTGGTGTCCTACAAATACGACACACAGGACACATAGGACGCTCAGGCCTGCATGCCACTGTGCAGCGCTCTGAGATAAACCCCACTCCCAGCATGGAAACGTGCTTGCCCCATTGCAGCATGATTGTGCGGAGTAATGGTGTTTATCCTATGAGCAGGGCACATCTGGGGCTGTGCACCTCCTTGAGCGCTTGCAGGTGACCTTCCAGGTGCAAAACAGGCCCTTCCCTCACAGCCTGGTAACGCAGTACCATGCAGTGTCTGTAGTATCCTGGATATATACATATCCAGGTGCTCCACATGACATTGCAGCGGGCCCAGGCTTTGTGAGGAGAGCTGGGGGTAAGTGTGAACTGTGAGCAAGCTGTGAGTAGGGCTCAGCCCCCTCCTTGCAATGTAAAACTGTGCACCAAAGTGGGGCAGCTGGGAGCAAAATCTGCCCAGCGCTGCCTGTGCGGCCAAACGCACCATAAGTGGCATTTGCATTGAAATCTAATTTTCACACAAAACCTTTTTCTTGGTAGCAAAATGCCATTTAGGGGCAGAATTTACGTTTTTTATTTTATTTTTTTTCCAGAGATGTTGACATACAAACACCTTTCTAATGGATTTCTTTTTGCCTGTTTAATTGAGGTTATTCGCCAGCCTGCACTTTCTAATGCTGATTTTTCACCAAGCAAAGTGGTTGTTTTCAAACCAAAAGCTCCCAGATCTCTTCTTTTTTTCAGCTGTTTTTGTATTTTTCAGTGAAAAATCAGAGAAAAAATGCATTTTGGCAGAATGCCTGGAACGCAGCGCTGCCACCAGCAGCCCATGGTGCCACTTTGTGCTGTGGATTGTGTCATTTTGGGTCAGTTTGGGCAAAACAGGCTTTTTTTTTCCCCACTCCTCAATGAGCCCTGTGTGCATGGATGGGGGATGGGTGGAGGCCTTAAAGGCACCGCTTTCCTCTAATTATTAACCAGCTATTGCCATAATTAACCTGGAAATCTGCGGCTGCATTCTGCAAGGTGCTGGTTCTTTAAGAGCAGAAAAGAAGCAAATTTTGGGACGCTCATTTGCTTTTTCTTTATTTGTTGCTTTTTTTGTTAAAAATGGGAATATGATTTTTTTTTAAGGTCCCATTTTTATGCATTGTGAAATATGTGCATAAGAGGAAATTAAAATCAGATGAGGAGGGAGATGAGATGAATATCCCAAAATGAGTGTTTTTATGGTTGGTTTGGAGCTGGGGGCAATTAGAGAGGGGAGGCTGTTTTGGGGTGATTTAGGGGGAATTGGAATTATGCTAATGTGCACACACTTTTAAGGTATTCTGAGGCAGAGGCAATAATTAGGAGTATTTCAGGGTGTCCTGGGGCTCACTTTGGGATGCATTGTGGTATTTTGGCATGCTGTTTCACGATGGCTTTCTGAGAGGCAGCACTGTGGGGCATTCTGGGGTATTTTGGTGATCCCCACTAAACACCTACTTCCCTGCAGAGTCTGGGATGCCCTCACTGATGGCTTTGTCCCCCGAGGCTCCCCCCGGCCCTGGATGCACCCTGAGGCTGAGGCCCCTGATGGCATCGATCCCCAGGTATGGCTGTGACACCCTTGGCACCCCAAAGCCCTGTTAGTCCTTGCCAATCTGTTCCCAAACTGGGAAGAAAATAGTGTTTACTTCATTGGCTTCATTGTAATGAGTTCATTCTATGAAGAGCTATGTTTGGGGTTGTGGGACGGCATAAAAAATCCACTGAATTGAGCTTGTTTGGATGTTGTGCAATCTGTCACTAGAGAAGAGCGTCCTCATCCACCACCTCCATCCATTTCCTTCCATGGCTTCACCATCCAAAATTTCTCTGTCATCTCCATACCTGATGACTCCATTCAGTCTCTTCATGCAGCATCCCTAATGCTCTCTTCAAATACCTGAAAGGTGATTGCAGTGAGTGTGGGGCTGGTTTCTTCTCACCGGTGATAGGATGAGGGGAAATGGCCTCAAATTGCACCAGGGTTAAGTTTAGGTTGGATATCAGGATACACTTCTTTACAGAAAGCCCTGCAATGGGCTGCCCAGGGAGCTGCTGTGTCACCATCCCTGGATGTGCTTAAAAACCGTTTGGATGTGGTGGTGCTCAGGGACGTGATTTAGCAAAAGATTGTCAGAGTTGGGGTACTATGGTTAGGTTGTGGTTGGACTTGATGATTTTTAAGGTCTTTTACAACCTGAGCAATTTTATGTTGCCATGATTCACCCATCAAACTTGTCCCCATCCATCATTTCCACCCAACATCACCATTTGAAGTTTCTAACACCGCCATCCAGCATCCCCAAACAGTATGACCCACCACTGCGTCCCCATCCAACATCCTCATCCAGTGCTTCCATCAAACACCTCATAAGCCAACATCTCTCCATACAACACTCCTATCCAATGCCTCTGATCTAACACCTCCATCCCAAACCCCTATCCACTGCCTCCATCCAACATCTCCATCCAGCTCTCCCATCTAATGTCTCCTTGTCAGTTCCTCCCATGCAGCATCTCCATGCAACATCTCTGCAGCGTAAGCCCTACAGGCAGTGCACCCCCAGTGCTGTGGTTCTGGTAGTTCTTCCCATGAGCTATAGGGCTATGTCTGTGCCTATGCCATTCCCATACTTGCACCAGGCAGTGCCTGTGGTGCCACTGAGGTGACCAGCTTGTCTCCTGCAGCTCTGTGAGAAGGAAGATGAAGAGCTTGCTGAGAGAAGCGAACACGACTCAGGCATCAATGAGGAACCACTGCTGACAGCTGAGCAGGTACCTACACCCAGACACGTGGATGTCTCTGTAACACTGGGCTCACACTGCTCAGGACACAAAAAGGCCAAATCCACTTGTTTTGGGACAAGAGCATACATGTGGGCAAGGTTGCGGGACTCAGATGTCGGATGCAGGGTGCAAATGTGGGATGATGTGGGCTGCAGAGTGCAGATGTGGACACTGGTGCTTCACAGGTCATCGAGGAGCTGGAGGAGCTGATGCAGAGCTCGCCTGACCCTGAGGTGGATCCTGAGGGTGATGAGGAGGAGGAGGAGGAGGAAGAAGATGAGGAAGAGGATGCTGAGGCCAACGCAGAGGGTGATGGTGGAGGCAGGGGCATGGAGCCCATCGTCCTGCGTGAGCTGCACACCTTCTCCCCCACCTTCAACAACAACTGCTCCCATGAAGGTATGGGCAGTAGGAGCCAGGCACAGCCCTTTCTGGGTGCAGTTTTCACCAAATTGGACATCAGGAGGTGGCTCTCTGGAAAAAATGAGCCCTTCGAGATCTTTCTTATAGCATGGTTACAGATGGTCCTGTGTTTCAACAAGCATGCAGCACATTTTGCAAAATGTCTCCAGCATTGTGCACTGCACTAAGTGCATGTTGCTAAGTGGCATGTGCCATCCTAAGCATGCCACGCAGGTGATCCATTGACAAGTTCATTTTGAAAAAATGTCTCACTTGTGCTGTGCATGGCTGTTTGCATCCTGCACTTTTCTGATGGCACTGTGCATGCATATGATTGCATGCAGCAAGGTCTTCCCTGAGCCATGCTTGGTGCATTTTCCTAATTTGCTGACATGCACCATACACCAGACATTTTCCAAAATACATGGGAAATTTTATGATACTTTTTAATAATTGCACCAGGTTTTCCCCCAAATATACCTTGTCTACGTTTCACTGACAGCAAGGAGGGTTTCCCTAATCTTACCAGGCATTTTGATAATTGCTTTGTATATTCCCTAATTGTACTTAATGCTTTTCATTTACTGCACCATGCATGCCATTAATTGCATCAGGCTCTTCCATAGTTGCTCAGGGCACCTTGTTCTGACACCGGGCACTTCAGCAATTGTGCTATGACAGTGCTGGGTGTTCCAGCAATGCACTGAGCATTTCACTGATCACGAAGCAGTAAAAAGGTTACAGTGTGCATTTCACTGATTACTCTGTGCATTTTGTTAATTATCTCTAGAATTTTACTGACTGTACCTCATGCTCAAATAATTGCATGATGCATGTCACTAATTGCCACAGACATTCCAGTAATTAAATTGCATCATTCATTTTGATCATTGCTCCAGGTATTTCACTCATGCACTGTGCTTTTGCTGAGTACACCAGGAGTAGCTCTCACTGCATGAGGAATGCCATGAATTGCCCCAGACATTCTTGTAATTGCAATGTGCATGTCACTAATTGCACCAGGTACTTAACTAATACACCGTGCCTTTCACTGACTGCATCAGAAATAAGACCCACTGCACCATGATGTCACTCGTTGCGCCGTGCATGTCACTCATTGCACTGGACATTCCCGTAGCTGCACTGGACCTTTGCTAACCACAACATGCATTGCACTGAGCATCCCAGGCATCCCACCAACTGCACCTTGCACGTAAGGCCTTTTTGTACAGTGCATGCACGCTGTGCACCCTAACGATGATGCTGGCGGCAGGGCTGGAGCAGCTGACGGCCGGGGAGCTGGCAGCGGCAGCAGGGCGCGCAGAGGCAGCGAGCCGGGCACTGTCGGCCGAGCTGGTGGCCCAGCTGGCACGGCGGGATGAGCTGGCCTTCGAGAAGGAGGTGAAGACGGCGTTTATTGGGGCACTGCTGGCCGTGCAGGGGGAGCAGCGGGAGCAGCGGGAGGCTGCACGCCGCCGCCGCCGCGACCGTGGGCTCAGCCTGCAAGGAGGTCGTCCCGAGCGTGGGGGACAGATGCCCAGAAAGGTGGGGATGGGGTCGACTGACATATGGACGTGAGCCTGGGGGAGGTGGGGTGTGGGGCCCTGCGGATGTGGGGATGGCAAGGAATGGGATGGTGTAGAATGGGGTAGAATGGGATGGATGAGATGGGATAGGATAGCATAGCATCAGATGGGATGAGATGAAGGGACATGGGATTGAGCACATGGAGGACACTGGACATGGGCAGGACAGGCATGGGGATGTGAAGATGGGATGGGGTGACAGGGAGGTGGATCGGGGAGATGGGGGATATTGGTGCCCAGGGTGGTGTCCTCATGCCAGGAGGTGACAGGATAATGCGTGTCCCCAGCGGTTCAGCATGGAGGGCATCTCCAGCATCCTGCAATCCGGCCTGCGTCAGACCTTTGGCCCCGCTGCGAACGAGAAGCAGGTGCCTTTTCCCCCCAATTTGCCCAAATCTATCCCCTTCCACTCCCTGCTCTGCACAGCCCTTTGTGTGCCATTTTTGCCCTTTTTCATCCCTTCGGTCCTCTCTAGCCAGGGGTGCATGTGCATTTGAGCATAACTTTTGCAGTATCCATTTAACTCAGTAGCCCCCCAAACATCTGTAAATTAAATGCAATTGCTGGAAAGTTGCAGCTGTATTTGGCACTTCTGCTTTTGCACCAATTTGGGGTGGTTTGCATCAGTGAGGTGTGAAAAAAGAGGCAGCTTTATGGCATGGAGGTGTTTTGGGGGCATTTTTCTGCTTTGCAGTATCTGAACACAGTGATTCCCTATGAGAAGAAGGGTTCGCCGCCCTCCGTTGAGGATCTGCAGATGCTCACCAACAGTGAGTCCTTGCTTGACCCACATTGAATCACCATAACATGGCCAATTTGGGGCACAAACACACAATTTGCATTGCTGCAGTGCCCACAACTTGGATGAATTTTTTTTTTTTTTTTTTTTTTTTTTTACTTTTTTTCAACACAGCCAGTTGGGGGTGCAGCCACCTTTTTTGCAATCAGATGCATGACACTAATGCAGCACAGCTGGTTTGGAGGAGAAACACCATTTTGTATCAGTGAAGCATTGAGAGTTTTCAGGCACAGTTGTCTCATCTGCACCACTGCAGCAAATCAAAGCTTTTGCATCAGCATGGCTGCTGTTGGTTTTTGCATCACTATGGTCCACGCACATTGGGAAATATTTTGTACCCCCTGGCATGGCCAATTTGGGGCAAAATTGTTCATTTTGCATCAGTATGCCCTGAGCAATTTGGGGTGCAGTTTCCCATTTTGCATTGCTGTAGCAGACCTGATTTGCAGGGCCTCCCCTGCCCCACCTTTCCCATTTTTACAGCCCACCTCAGTGCCAATTTGGGTGGAAAACTCCATTTTGCATCACCTGAGTGTGGTTGATGGGGGTGAAAATGCTCCATTGGGGTACTGTCAGAATGGGTACACTGTGGTAGTGCCTCTGTGATGGTGTGGGGCTGTTTGGGGACTGAATAGAGGTATGTGGGGATGCATGGACTGCTCAAGGTCCTTTTTCACTGTGCAGTCCTGTTTGCTATGAAGGAGGGAAATGAGAAGGTGCCCACGCTGCTGACGGACTACATCCTCAAAGGTACCTGCATGTGCCCCATGCATCCCCCCTGCATCCTCCATACCCCAAGGGCATTCCCCATTTTATCAGTGTGTCCTTTCTGCATCTCCCTTACCCTCATGCACCTCTCCTGCAGTGCTCATGCACGTCTCATGCATTTTTTGTGCATTCCTTACATCTCCCCTGCATGTTGGGTGCATCTCCTGAGCATCCCTCCTGCATTTTTACAGCATCCTCATGGACCTTCACATGTCATTGTCCATTCTTCTTCACCCCCTGTGTACTCATCCATGGCCCTTCTGCATCCATTGGGAATGCCTGGGCACCCGTAATGCGCCACTGCGCATTTCTCTCCTTTGAATATCCTTTATGTGCCTCATGCATCTCCTGGGCATCCCTTGTGCATCATCTGCTCATCCTCCTGCATCTTTTGTGAATCCCCCATGTGCTCTTTGTACATCACTGCATGCCCCGGTGCATCCCCTGTACTCCCTTTTGTGCATGCCTTGTGAATTCTTCATTCATCCCTTCTGTTTTCCTCCTGTATCCTCTTACATCCCATTTACAGCTATTGTGCAACCTCATTCAACCAGAAGCACCCTCATTATGAATGCTTATGCATCCTTGGTGCAAGCTCATGAATGCTCACACGTAGTTGTGCATACAAACCCTCAACCATGCATGTGCACCCCCATGCATACTCATGCAACCTACTGCACACTCATGCATCACTGTGCACCGCTGCACATCTTTGTGGACCCCCCTGCAGCCCTGTTATCTATGCATCACTCTGCAGCTGCCTGCACCCTAGTGCAGCCCTGTGCACACTTGTGCACGCTCACCTCTCTCGTTGCAGTGCTCTGCCCAACCTGATGCAGTGCAGCCCTGCACCCCCAAACTTCAGCACCCCCAGAAATGGGGCCAGTCACATGGAAACAGGTCACCTGCACCTCCCCGGCCCACATCCCCCCAAACCTCTGCACAGCTGGGAAATAAACAATTTGTTTCATTAATTAAGCAACTGGCATCCAGTGTCTTCTTCTCCTGCATTCAATGAATAGAATTATAGAATTGCTCAGGTTGGAAAAGACCTTAAAGATCATCAAGTCCAACCACAGCCTAACCATACTACCCCAACTCTAACAACCCTCGCTAAATCACGTCCCAAGCACCACATCCAAACGGTTTTTAAGCACATCCAGAGATGGTGACTCAACAGCTCCCTGGGCAGCCCATTGCAGTGCTTAGCAATCCTTTCTGTAAAGAAGTGTATCCTGATATCCAGCCTAAACTTAACCCTGGTGCAACTTGAGGCCATTTCCCCTCATCCTGTCACCGGTGAGAAGAAACCAGCCCCACACTCACTGCAATCACCTTTCAGGTATTTGAAGAGAGCAGTAAGGTCTCCCCTCAGCCTCCTTTTCCCCAGACTCAAGCCCCAGTTCCTTCCCGTGAGTCTCTCCTCACAGGCCATATTCTCCATGCCCTTCAGCAGCCTTGTTGCCCTTCTCTGGACCTGCTCCAGCACCTCCGTGTCCTTTCTGTACTGAGGTGCCCAAAACTGAACACAGTACTCAAGGTGAGGCCTCACCAGTGCTGAGTCCAGGGCAGGATGACTTCCCTGGTCCTGCTCACCACAACATTCCTGACACAAGCCGGGATGCCATTGGCCTTCTTGGCCACCTGGGCCCACTGCTGGCTCACATTCAGCCCTCTGTCCATCAGAACACCAAGGCCCCTTTCCATCAGGCAGCTTTCCAGCCACTCCTCCCCAAGCCTGTAGGGTTGCCTGTTGTTGCAACCAAAATGCAGGGCCCAACACTTGGCCCTCACACAGTTATCTCACACAGTTAACCTTGGCTCACTGAAACTCACACAGTTCATCTTGGCCCATTGACCCAGCCTATCCAGGTCCCTCTGCAGTGCCCTTCTCCCCTCTGGCAGATCAACACTCCCTCCCAACTTGGTGTCATCTGCAAACTTACTGAGGGTGCACTCAATCCCCTCATCAAGATCGTTAATAAAGATGTTGAATAGAAGTGGCTCCAGTACCGAGCCCTGGGGAACAGCACTCGTGACCAGCAGCCAACTGGATTTAACTCCACTGACCACCGCTCTTTGGGCCTGGCCATCCAGCCAGTGTTTCACCCAGTGGAGCGCGCGCCCATCCAAACCATGGGCAGCCAGCTTCTCTATGAGAATGCTGTGGGGAACAGCGTCAAAGACTTTGCTGAATTCCAGGTAAACCACATCGACAGCCTTACCTTCATCCACTAAGCGGCTCACCTTGTCGTGGAATGAAATCAGGTTTGTCAAACAGGATCTATCATTCACGAACCCGCGCTGACTGGACTCGATCCCCTGGCTGACCTTTAATTGATCCGTGATGGCTCCTGAGATTATCCATTCCATAACCTTCCCTGGCACTGAGATGAGACTGACAAGTCTGTAGCTACCATGATCATCTTTCCAGCCCTTTTGGAAGATGGGTGTCACATTTCCAGCCTCCACTCCACCGAGGCATCCCCGGTTAACCAGGGGATGGAGCAGGTCCAAAACCATCTCATCCTGCATTACGCAGGGTAAAAAAAGCTGTGTTTTGCAGCTTTGGGGTAGACAAATGTACTTTTTGTGGGTCATGATTATTCAGCATTTTGCAAAATAGGCATATTTTGGGGTAACAAGCTGCTGCTGCTGGGTGCTTAATAGGCAAGGATTCCATTTTGGGAAGAATCACGCTGCTTTGGGGTGTGTCACTTATTTTGGGTGCTCATCTGGGGGAAAAGGCACTCATTTTGGGGGAAGAGACCAATTCTGGGGTACTGTTAATCATATTTGGAGAGCATTCCTCATTTTTGGGAAGCAACATTCGGTGGCACAGTGCTTATTTTGGTGTCAGGGCAGCTCCCACTGATTTTGGAGAGGGTCACTCATTTGGAGGCACACTGCATTTCTGGAGAGCAGAGTTCATATTTGGGGATAGTCCCTCATTTTGGGGAAGCATAGTTCATACTGGTGGTAAATCACCCAGTTTCAGAGTTCTTCACAGAGGTCGAATCCTTCTGGGGTTGCATCACTCATCTGTGGATTTGAAGCAATTCACTCATTTTAGGAGAATTTGCCTATTTATGGGTTGCCCATTTTGGTGTTATTCACCCATTCTGGTGCTCCACTTGTCCTTCATCACCCTCACCTCCACTGAAAGAAGCTGACAATAAAATACAGCTGCAAAACCTCATCTCGTAGCACTTTATAATAAATGACATGAATTAATACTAAATTACAATGAATCCTTTATGAAATTACAGATTACATTCACGCCAGATCAGTATTGAAAAACAGGCTTTGCTGCCCATTGCATCACTTTGTTGCTGCGGCCTGTTTGGCTGTGGCTGCTGTTTCTTCTCAACTCTTCAAGAGCCAAAAGAGGGTCAAAAATGGCAATTCATGCAGCCGACAAAATCCTTCCTTATTACAGAAGAACAAACCCCACACTGCTGGGGAAGAACTGGCAGAAAAAAAATCCTTTTTTTTTTTTTTTTTTAAACCCCCACGGAACTGAGAAGATGCCCTGTGTTACCTGGGCTGCTTTTATTCTCACAGTTCAAGGCAGAATTTGCCTTTTTGCTACCACCTGAAGCCCCCAAACACAGTGTTTTTGTACAGCTGCCCCCTAACAGCTCACTTGTGGCACTTGGGGGTGAGAAACCCAATGTTTTCCTGCACAGGTGGATGACACTGGGGAGATACCATCTTTTTGAATTTCCTTCCTCCTGGGCAAATCACTATTCAATTTTCGGAGAAAGGCTGCTATTTTATTCCTATTTGGTACCAAAAAAACCCTGGAAAGGTCTTACTCAGCCTCACATCCAGCCCAACATTGCATCCAGTCTCAGTCCTGAAGTTCAAGGCTGAATATTTTTTCCAGATTTGTTGGGTTTTTAGCACATAAATTAAATAGTTTGGGGACTTTCTCCCTTTTCCTGAAAGTCGCACGTAGAGTCACCCAATGGCCACAGCACTGGGGCCAAAACGGGGATGTGAGCAATCCTGTGGGTCAAAAGCATGAAACTTTCCTCCAATCTGATAGGAAGCAGAATTGGGAACTTGGCAATTTTTTCCCACATGCTGATGTTTATATGAATGACCTTTTTTTGTGGAAGCTTCCCCCAAAAATACATCAATCCTGTTTCTGTTGGGGTTTTTTTGCACCAAGAAATCCAAGAGGATGCAACAGCCTATGGTGGCATCTGAGCACGGTGGGGAAAACAGCCTCCCCTATAAATGCTTTCATTACCAAAAATGAAGGGAAAAGGGAGAAAACAAGGATAAAACCTGAAAGAAAACCTCAAAAAAATCCGGCCACAATATGTGCCTTGTAAACACGTGTCCTTCACTGCCATGTGCGGATGTGGTGGCCCCGGTGCACCCACAGGCAGATGGGGCATCTGTCAGGGCCTCCACAGTTAGATTTTTTCCTCACCAATTTGTTGTTTTCTTGCTGTTTTTTGCCATTCTGGGAGAGGTCGCTTCTGGCGCCATCCATGATTTGGGGAGCACGCAAGGTGAGCTACTCCAGTGAGTCACTGTGGTCCAAGCCAAGGTTAGCGCCAGGCGCAGTCGGGAGGCCACCGGGCTCTTCCTCCAGCTCCTCTTCCTCCTCTTCCTCCTCCTCCATCTCGTCCTCATCCTCCTCATCGTCGTCCTCCTCGGTGCCATCTAGGGAGTCCTCGTGAGCTGCAAGCATGGCCTGCTGCATGGCCATGGTGGCCGTGGCTGATGAGAGGGGCTGCAGGTTGTCCATGGCAAGGGAGCCTGAAATTAAACAGATAAAAACAAGGACTCCCTGTCTGATACTAAAAGGACAGAAAAGTGCATAAACCTACAAGAACACAAATGGTCAGCTGTATTACCCAAAATACTATGCAGGGGGTCCCACCTGCCCCACCCATCTCCCGAGGTCTAAATCTTACATCTAACTGCTGTGTATTTACTAAATAACAGGAAACTAGCCTTTCAGGAAGAAGATGCCCAAAATGGTTTGTCAGAGTTTCTCTTAATCTTCTTTCTTCATCTCTTTTGTTCATAGAAACATAGAATGATTATAGAATCACAGAATGGTTTGAGTTGGGAGGGACCTTAAAAACCTTGAATACCAGCATCAGGTATTATGCATGGCCTTATCCAGGAGGAACAGGAGCCACCAGGACTCTCCTTACCATCAGGATTTGTCCCCGAATTGCCACCTTGCTGCTGAAGGACACCAGCAGCGATGGAGTTGGGCCAGAACCGCTGGGTGGGCCGGTGCTGAGATTTGATTTTCTTGGCTTTAGGGGCTGGGTCTGGGTTGCTGGCATCAAGCATTGGTTGCAGGATGCGCCGGCGGGCATTGATGAACCTTTCCCAGGAAAAAAGCAGCCATTCAATTAAAAATTGTTTAAATTACTATATTAAGTAAACAATAACAATTTAATGAATTGCTTTATTATTTATATATATATATAATTACAATAAAACCCTTTCAGAAGTGGTTTCATGGTGCAGAAAACTGTTTTTCTATCCCATTCCCCAAGCCATGCGCCTCTGTTTCATTTGTCTGTGGCATGTTAAGCCATTGCTCTAATTTCTCCGGCTGTTAGTTGCAGGAGGGAAAATACTGGCTGCTATGTTGTGATTGCCAGGAGAGGGCATTGGGACTTCACAAATGAACACTGGATGCATAGAATCGGAATACCCTAAGTTGGAAGTGACCCATAAAGATCATCAAAGTCCAACAATTAACTAAGCACACAGCCACTGTACTGCCTAAAAATGACCCATAACTATTCACCCAATCCCTAAAAACAGACTAAATGAGACAGAATTGTTCAAAATCTATAAAATCTGTGAGGTGACAGCACAGGCCACCAGTGTGCTCACCAGTTATTGACTTGTAAGAGGGTCAGGTTGGTTTGGGCAGCAATTTGCCTCTTCTCATCCTCCGTGGGATAGGGATGCTAGAAGATAGATGGGCAAAATGACATCCATGTATGTAAAGCAGCAGCCCCAGTCAGGGGGAAAGAACACTTTTTTTTTCCATCCCTCCCACCCCAGTTTGATGACTTGTTGCACATTTGTAAGGTACCATTGTCTCCCCTGCATCCTTAACTCTTTACAAATGCTTTTCACCTAAGGCTTTACTTCAAGGAAAAGGAGATTTTTTTTTGTTAGTTTTAGTGATTTTCTCTACTGTTTTCTAATAACGGTTGTCAGAAATTCAGGATTTCGGCTTTAAAACCTGCTCCTTTTTTGGCAAAAGCATTCCTTGAAAAATATCAACTTGCCCAAGCACTCCTAGAGGTGGCTTCATGCGGGACTTCCCAGGGATGTCTCACTGTTCCCAGTGCCATTTCCCATAATGCCTTATTCCAGCATTTATGGCATATTATTTCCAGCTAAAAATCTCCCAAGCCCAACAAAATTGTGATCACTGATGCTACTAGGATGCAAACCCCATTATTTATGCTGGTGCTTTCAGGCTAAGAAGATAAGACGTATGGGAAGACTCAGTGCCTTGTGCTATGCATCCTCATCATCCCCGGGCGTCAAAATTTGCCCAACAAAATGGTGTGCAGGAAAATCTGCGAAGTAGCTGTTAGTCCTCCCGCACCAGGAGATTCAGGAAGGGGCTTTGAGAAAACAGTAAGTGCAGAGTAATCCCTGAGTTAAGCAGGAAAAAGGGATTTTTGTTTTAGCTTACTGCCCTTTTTCCAGCCCCAGTGGTGGGCAAGCAGCCTCCTTGCATGAAAATAGCCCAGTTGCATCCTCTGTGAATTACACCTCCACCCACCAACAAACCCAAAAACCGGATCATTTTGTAATTTCACACTTTGGACAATTCCTGCTGCACCCACAGGGGCAGCTGTTGCACCCAGCCCACTGACTGCTGGAAAAGGGTACATTGGAGCCGTTAACTGTACAGAGCCCTTCTTTACACACCTGCAAACGTGGATGGAAGTCAGACACTTGGCTTATTTCCCCCTCTGGTTTTGTTTGCTAAACATCAAGATCATAATTTTGCCACCAGCAGTGAAAACATGCCTCAAATGCTCCTAAAATGAAAGCAAAGCCACTTTGTGCCTCCAAATACCCCAAACTAAGACAAACCATCACTTCAGTTTGTTCATTTTGAAGGTTTTGAGGACATTTTTCTTTCCAACTTCCAAAGCAGCCTTTTTTCCCTTGTGCAGCCCCCTGAAGTGTGCTCTGCAGGGTGCATGGTCATGCAGGGTGTGCTCACCATGAGGTGCTGGAAGAGCCAGGAACGCATGATGTTGGTGGCGTGTTTGGGCAGAACGCCCCGCTTGTTCTTGGACTTCTTGTCCTCGCCATCAAGGAGTGAGGTGAGATCCAGGTTCACCTGCCAGGGAGAGAATCAGCTCAAAAGGGTGATCAGCAACCCCAAAAAAACCAAACAAAAATGAACTCAAAACGGGAGTAGTGGAGTGGAAAAAACAGACTGTGGTGAGAACCTCCCAAATCCCACCACTTTCCCAAAATCTGCATTAAATTTCCATTTCTCCACCAGAATCTGTTTAGTATCTTCATTTAGTATCTTCATTTTTGCACCCAGTTTTGCAAAGGGCAATTGGCTTTTCCCAACTGCAGTGGCACCAGTGAGGACAACGCCATGCCCACTTTCAACATGCAATTAAGGAGGATAATTTACCACAATAAAAATACCACAACAAAACAGAGACAGCTATTTTTTACAGCCTGAGGTTAAAACTCTGTGATTCGTTAACTCCTTGTTCCTCACTCTGCTTATTCCAATTAATAGAGGAGAAACGTTGTGGGAAAATGCACTGCTTTTAGAAAAAAAACAAAAATAAATACACTGGGATGCTGCAAGAGAAGCTTTAATGATGTCGTGGGAAAAGAACTGAAACCTCAGTTAAAAAGATTTTTTTTCCCAGCTCTTCATCAAAACACTTCTCCTAGATGAATTAAACATCAGCCTGGCAGGTCCCACCGCTCCCATGAGCTCCAGATGAATAAATCACGCTGGCGGCGCGGGAAGAGCATCCGGAGGTGCTTGTCCAGGCTGCTCTCCCTGCCCTGATATTCCCCGCGCGTCTGTTTCTTGCACCTCAGAGGGCTTTGCTGCAAGATCCAAGCTGGTGACGGAGAGATATTAAAGAGGGAAAGGAGGAAAGAAGCCTTGAAGGCATTAAAGCCTGCTGCGGAGGTGTCTCCTCCTTCCAAAATATCCTTTTTTTCCACATGCATTTATGACTGATAGCGTTAGGAGGCTCCTGCCATTAAAAATGTGCATGGGGGAATTGAGGCTGATCTGCCCCCAGGGAGCAGCGTGGCAGACAGTGATATGTTTTGCCCAAATTCCTGAGGAATGACAGCGTTTGTAAGAGACTGTGGATGATGCAGTCTGCATGCAAACAGGGATGGCAAGTTATCCTTACAAAGCAATTTCTACCCTAAATCATTGTCTTGCTGCAAAAACGCAGAGAAACCCAGCATGGCTAATCAGAAGAGGAATGAAAATAGAACAGATGCCTCAAAGCCACCCCAAATTCATGAGGTTGTGATAACACAGGGAAAAAAGGAGCACTGCCATATGGGATGGATGATGCTTGTGGTCCCCAGAAGATAAATGATACTGAGGTGTTTTGGTGCAGATCTTTTACCCTACAAAAATAAACCTGAGACTGCAACTTCCCTGGAACTTGGTGAAGAAAGGCAGAGAGACCTTGTGAAATCTGACAGCAGAGCAAGCAACCACACAAAGTTTAACAAGAGAATCATACAATCAAGGCCGGAGAAGACCTCCAAGATCCCCAGCCCCAATCCGCCCCCACGATGCCCACTGACCCCGCAGCTCCAGAACACCTCCAGGACTGGGACCCCACCACTCCCTGGGCAGCCTGTGCCAGCGCAGCACCACTTCCAGAGAAGAAATGTTTCCCAATATCCAATCTGACCGTCCCCTGGCACAAGGTGAGGCCACCACCTCTCATCCTTAAATGCTAGAAATGCCAGATTCTGCGTGTAGGATGGGGCAGCCCTGGATCTACGTGCAGAGGCTTGGACACCACTCTCAGACACATGTTTTGTGTTTGGGTGGTGCTGTCTGCAGCCAGGGGTTGGGCCTGGTGCCCCCTATGAGTACCTTCCAGCTCAAGATGCTCTGTGGCTCTAGGATTTACCTGGGCATTGGGGATCTGCAGGGCACCAGGGGCGATGGCTTGGGCAAGGACCTGGCCCTGAGATGTCACCATCGTCACGGGCTGGTACAGGGCTCCACCTGCGGAAGACAGGGTTTGTGGGAGTGCTGCATGCAGAGGGCAGACTCCCCCCAGCCTCCCTGCTGACCCTACCTGGCACAGCGGGCGATCCAGCCCCGCTGCCCATGGCCAGGTTGCCCGGGGGCAGCGCAGCTGCAGGCACCACGATGCCCGGGGGGGGGGTTGGAGGCGGCCGGGAGCGCCGCAGGTGAGCTCTGCAGCATCTCCTGCAAGAGAAAGAAGAAAAGAAGATTTCAAAGCATTTTGTCACATGCAATAAGAGCTTTGTTTTCCCCTCCTTCTGTCACAGCTGGAGATAAATATGGAAAAGCAAGGAATTATGCTTTGCAAAGCTCCCACTTGTGTCTAAGCAACTTCACCTCTTTGTGCAGCCACTATTTTCAATAAGTGAAAAAAATACCACGTAGATGACAAGAAGGAAATAATTATATTGTTTTCCTATCTACACATTTCCTTATTTTTTTCTTTTGTCTGGAACTTGATGAAGCAGCTTCACCTCAAAGGGAAAACACCATAAACTGCTCTGAAAAAAATAACCCCCCCCACCCCCCAAAAAAGGCACGTGAACAGCACAGATCTCCAATAAGAGCAGCAGAAAATAACCACCATTAGTTTCTCCATGCCAGAATAATTAATTTAAAAAAAAAGTGACACAGCTCCATTTGACATAATTCCTTGCAGCTTTAAAGTCAACTTCTTGCAAAAATGGAAATTTCTTCCCCAAGTGCTGTAATATTACCATCAGCCTTTCACCCAAGAGCTGCAAATGGAAAAAAGCACAAATAGGTTATGTGATTATTTAGCACAATACTTTGGGAAGTGCGTCACAATGGGAGGATACGGAGAACTCAGGCCAAGCACGACAGCCTCCATGATGTGCAAGACTTTTGAGTGTCATGCCAAGAGCATTTAGAAAACTATCCTTCCAAAATAAGGTATGAATATCTGAAATATGCCCACTGTAACTGAGATAAAGCTGCATTCACATTGTGCAGTAAAAGGAGGATCTTTTTCTCCCTCTTCCACCCATTTTCCCATTCTGTCTCACTTCTCCATTGTCCTGTTCCTCAGCTGCTGAACAAAATACCAACAAAAGGCATTTTCCACCTTACTTGAACTTACTTCATTTTTACACATTTCATCAGCAAACCTATTTCTTGGTCTAAGAACAGAGGATTTATCTGGAGAACTGATGTATAGTGACACCAGAAACACAAGCAGGGCTGGGTCAGAAAAAGCCATCGCCCCTCTTATTCTAAAAATAAAGCAATGGGGATGATAATTTGAATGCCCAGATCAACTAATTGGACATCAAGTGATTATGTGGGTGCACTGTTCACCAGGAGACATGCAAAACTCTTTTCCTGACTCATTATTCTGCAGTTCCTCAAAAAATGAGAATCCTGAAGACTGTTTTTGGAAGTGCAGTGGGAAGAAATAATTCAGAATATCTGAAAGTGCAGCAACACTGCGAAACCAGAGGTATCCAATGGAAATGGAGGCTCTGCCTTAAAATAGTTATAGACATCTCCAAGAAGATCTAAAATATGTTTTTAGCATACTAATTGCAAATGCCAGCCAAATTACATTGCCATGATGATTTTAGAAATGTTTTACATCCCAGGACTGCAGTTGGAAAGTTTCTGGCAATTTTTACACTTGAGCATAGAAAAAAATGCATCACTAGGTGTCTCTACAGATCCATCACAGCACCAAAATTCTGCAGCTCTATGGCAAAACATGGTTTCTCCAAATTAAAAATCACTTTAATGAGGAAATGGACCTGGTATATATGGCATTGTACAAAAAAACACCCCTTTCTCACAATAACGCTAAAATGCAGTGCTATTTGTGCTGATGTCCTTTCACTTTGTTTTATGATGCAGTGATTTAATTCTGAGTGGCACACGTTATAAAGCTTCCATCCCCTTCTAATTTTCTGAAAATTTTCTGTGCTTGTGTGAACTGGGAAAAATCTGGGTTAGCTGCAGAAAAAAAGAAACGTATGAGTCTGTTGAGAAAGAGCTGGCCAAACTCAACATGTAGAGGCACAGCTGGATGAATGGGGGATGAAAACCTGTTGGCTTTACATAACAGAAATCAATACAGCGGCGATTATCCCATTTCGTCAGTTCCACTTGTTGCTTTCTCAGTTTCAGCTCTCATTCTTGTTATGACATAGCCATACATTTTTAAGCAGGCAGTTGAGTGGTCAAAAAAAATTTGCCCGAGCCAGAAACAGCTTGCTTTCATAACTAACCTGGTACATCTCCTCTCAAAATGATTGATCCCATACCTTGGAAAAAAAAACAAAAACAAAAACCCCCCCACAACCCTGTTTGCTAAGAAACCTTGTAGGTCAATAATTGATTAATCACATTTCTATTATTTACATTATTTTTGAATTTCTGTAGTAAAGGCTGCTTAGGTGTTACACTTATATTTGGTGTGAGATTAATAGCACAATAATTAGCAAGATCATCCCACTTGCCATCTTTTGAACACGAGTCTCACAGTTCTTCAGTTCGCTGAAGCATCCCCAGCTCTATAAGGCTTCTTTGATGAACAAAAAGTGTTTCCACTGTTGTTTTTCTAAGCTTTATCCATGCAAATTCAAGTACACTCAATGAGCTGAAGCAGTCTGGCACTTGACATTGCTGAGTTGGGTAATTAGAAAAAATTTGCCCTTACGCCAGCACCGCTATGTCAACCACATCCAGTGCCCAAGGAGATGGTGGCTCCTTCTGAGCTGTCACCACAAATAGTTGAGCTCCTGTTGCCTGCTGCAAACCCTCCTGTCCCTGAGCCAGTGTGACAATCCTGCAGTGTGATTCCCCTCCAATTGGGTCTCACCCTTTTATTTAGCAACAATCTCCAAAGCCTCACTTGAATTCTCAACGTTCCTGTCCTGCCTGGAAGGAAAACGGGGGCAGATCCGGGATTTCAGGAATCCGAGGAGCTCAGCCCCTTCTCCAGCACTGGCCCGATTATTTTCCAATTTTGTGCTAATTTTCTGATACGATCCCCACCTCTTTGTGAGATGCTAAATCCTCATTACTTCTCCTGACTGATGCATTCTAATTAGATCAACACTTAAAAAAAAAAGAGAGGGAAAAAAAAATCACAATAGCCACAGGACGGCTTTCCATCTCATTAACTCCCTCACTTATTATTTTCATGAAAATTACTGATAAAAACGTGCACCTCCATTTGCTGGGACCAGGAGCTTCGTCGGCTCATATCTAACATCTCTGTCATCACCCGGGATGCGAGCTGTTGCCGTGGCAACGCACAATAATAGAAACTAATAAATTACAAACGAGATGCTCGTTGAGCAATTATTGTTCTCTTTTATGCAAGCGTCTCGCTAATTTTGATCATAAGGAATGCTTCCATAAAGTAGCAAAGGGATAATAAGTCCATTTCTAGAGATTATTAGAAAATAGAGAGAAGCTGTTTTTTTTGGCTTTTTTTTTTTTAAGATCAGTGATTAAGTGCTTTGGTGCTTTCAGGAAACCCAAATAAGAAATACAACTTTTTTCCATGTTTTCCCTCCTTGTGCTGGGGAAAGAAGGCAGCCCCATGTGTAACGCCAGGAGTTTTGAACTGCGCAGCACTTGGAGCAAAGCAGCTACAAATGATGTCTTTTTTCTCCTTTCCACCACCTTGAAAACACCCTGAAACACCATAAAGAGCTCCTGGCATCTACCCCCCATTAGGGAATAGTGCCAAGAGGTGCTTGGTGAACCTCTGACTAATGGTGTGTTGGCTGCAGTTATTTCAGGGAGGACTGTGCAACCGCAAGTTTCATTTTCCCACTGAAAAAAGCCAAGCAGCACATTATCAGAGAGAAATACATCCCTGATTTTTCTTCCAGACACTAAGGAGAAATCCCCTGTTTTTCTCCAAAAAGACACCAAGGTGCAACTCAATGCCAAAATATGAACAGAAATGGCTGAACTTTCTGGATATCTGTAGCACTTAAGGCACCAAATGTTACCTTCTACAGGTGAGAATTTGGAGTACAGAAAAACAAATGAAGGTGTTAAGCTTGGTCATGCTGGTGGTGGATTGCAGGATGTGCTGGAGCAGAGCAACCAAAAAGGGGCATTTGAAATCTGTTGTCCTGCCTTGAAATCTGTTGTCCTGCCTTGAAATGAAGATGACAAAGTGGGACTGTAACACAATAGAAAGCATAGCAGGGACAGCAAGGCCCTAGGCTACAATGAGGATATGCTCAAACACAACAGCTGTGGGCACAAAAATAAAAGAAAGAAGTTGTTTACCTTCAGAAAGCCTCAGGTATGCAAGCTTCTCCAGCAAAATCACCTCACCTCCACTGCCAATCCTTAAATGAGGGCTGGGAAGGGGTGGATCCTGGCCCTTCCATCACTCAGCACATTGCATATACCTGAGCTGCCCCAGGCTGGCCCTGCCTTCCTACCAGATGCTCAATCACTGCTTTAAGCCATGACACAGAACTTCTACTACAGGGACAAATAGTATTTTTTCATGAAACACTTGTAACTATTTCAGGAAAAAAAAAACCCCACCATTTTGCTTCATATGTGCAAGATACAACTCTTTTTTTCATGTTTTCCTCAATTTGGGATGGATTTCATTGAATTTCCCAGAGACCACAGGACTTGCAGAACCATTCCTCAACCTTGCGTGCCTTGCATGCTGGCCAAAGTGCAAGGATGGTGATTGCAGGCAGTGTTAAGGTGTTACCTGAGGGTGGAGGCTGATGGAGGAAGGGTTGGGGGAGTAGGGGCCCCCCAGGTCGTTCCTGAGTAGGTTGTCACTGTGCATCTTGGTTTTGAGGCAGGTGATGTAGCGGTTGCAAAAGTCCTTGCACAATTCGTTGACCTTCTCCAGCTCCAGGAGGTGGATGCGCAGCACCTGGATTGCCTTCACCATCTGCACGCATCAAAAGCAGAGTCAAAAGCATTACCATTCTCAGCAAACCAAAGAAAGAAAGAGAAAGCCCCTAGAATCGATATTCTCACCCCAGATCCACCCCAGAGCCCATCCCTCTGCTCCCCTGCCTTTCTTCTCCCTCTGCAGCTGTGCTATCTCTGCGATCCCAAGAGGTGAAATTCACAAAAATTACTGTCGCTTTCATGGGAATTTCTCCCAGAAAATTCCGAGGCAAAGCCCTGATGTAGCAACGTGTTTGGTTATTCTCCAGAGACCACTTTCTCTAACAAGATTATGGGGCTGCAGCACTGCCGTAAGCTGTTGCTGGTGCAAAGCCTGGGCCTCATTAAAACGTACCCCATAAATGTTAAAAAATTTACACATGAAACATTCCTCTTGCCGAGCTGAAACCTTAAGTTTTACAGCCGCTGTTTGAAATCTTGCATAATATATAAAATTTCAGCTATTCACTCCGGGGCAATAAATCCAGTTTTATGTAACAAAGAGTCTTTGCATTTCAAAGGGTGTTTTTAACTTGCAAATTTTAGTGGTCATCTTTACAAACTGTGAGATGTCGAGGTTGGGAAACATCCCGAAAAATCCAAGGCCAAACTCAGGTGGAGGCTCCACAACGGAGAAAGCAAATTTTCAGTCAGCAGACAGCAGGAACAATGGGGCACGGATGGAAAACTTCCCTTTTTAATGCTTTTTTTCTGCATATTTTCCTTCCTCTGCGCTTGGCACGGGTGAAGCGCAAGGTGGAGGCGTCGCGCCCCAGCTCTCCGCATCCTCCAGGGGCTCACGGCCATGAAAGTCAATATTCAAGGGCAAAGGCAAGAGGACCTGACACATATATGTATAAAAAATAAATCTCTCAATTATCTCAGCTCATTTGCTTAGGGTCTCATTTTATGTCCCTGCTCCGCTGCGCCGTATATCTGTCCGGATAAAGAGTTACAGTCCGTTGGCGTACGTGCGCGGGGTTGTAAAAAATACAGATGCTGAATTAATTGACTGTGTGGCACTCGGCAGCTGATTGAGTTGATAATGGTGAGATCTGACCTTTTTCTAATTTCTAATTACGTGCATCTCGGCAGCGAGGAATACATGACTCTTATTCTAATGATAGCTAATGCCGCTGGCCTTTTCATCCCCACTTCGCCATTGTTGATTTCCAGGGAATCAATGGTGTTAAAAAAATGCAAAAAAGAAAAAAAAAAAAACAACAAAAAAAAAGGAGAATGAAAACAGATTTTGGATTGGAAACATCTGATGCACATTCAGCCCTTAAATCTGCACTGAAACGATCCCGAACACGGCTTTTTTGGTCATTCATCCCAGAGCAGATTTGTTTCTTGTCTACAGGACGTTGCAAAACAGGCTTAGTAATCTGCAAACATTTTTGCACATCCTGTAATTTTTTGGGTGGTTTTCCACAGACTTCCAAGCCAGTCTTGAATTGAGGATCTCACCAAACTCTCCTCCAAATGCTGAAACGAAGTCCAAAAGATGCAGCATTTTTATCTTGTAATTATTTCTTGCTTTTTAGGAAAGTGCTTCTTTCTGCACTTGGATGAGCATTGGTTTACTTTTTTCTCCTCCTGCCAGGTCGTCAGACAAACTCACTGCCTGCAAATTGCCTGATTTTGTTGCTTTCCTGGGATGGAAATCCCTCTGCAGAGAATCCCAGAGGCCACACCATTCCCTGGGGAAGAACTTTTGGTCTTTGCATCATCTCAGGCATGTGAAATTTCCTCTTTCAACCTTAAAATCTCCTTGTGAGGCAGTGGTGCACCAGGATGGGGCCAAGGACGTGGTCACCCACATACCTCTCACAGAGATCATGTGTGGAGGTTCCTGGAAATAATAATGGGATTTGGAGATATTCCATGAAGTCCCTGCAAGATAAAAAGCTCCATCCCAAGCAGTCCTTGCACGCAATGGCTACAAGAAAATTTACAGTGGAGAAGGCACTATAAAGAGCTCAAAGTGGCCCAAACCACTGATAGGCATTTCCTCTTCTGGAAAAGGCCTTTATTTTGCCATGTCTGTTGGACAAGAGCTGCCCATCATGAATGAGCTGAGACGGTGCCAGCAGAAAGTGGATGGGACTGCACTCATACTGAAAAACAGAGATTACAAGTTACGGGTCACAAACTGTTCACCAAGCTTGGCTGATTCCCAGAAATGTGTTGACTCTGCAGTGCATGTGTGAGAAAATCAGGCAAAACTTGGGCTGGAGTTTGTTCTTGCTGGAGATGACCTCACAGAAAGTCCTGGAGAAAAAAAATCTTGCAGGGTCCGTGCAGAACACTGTTAAGGTGCCCAATATCATAAACACTGCCCCAACATCTTGTCAAGTTGGTAGACTCCCATAACACATCATCCTCTATTCCAGCCCCAGCCCACAGAGGCCCTACACGAAGCCCCAGCACACTCTACCAGGTTGTCCAGCTCAGGGTCATCACTGAAGAAAGGTTTGTGCTCCTGCTCCTGCTGGTGGACAAAGTTCTCAATGTCAACGTCGAAGCTGGCTGAGGTGATGCACTCGGAGCCCTGGGTTGCCTGCTCACACTTCTCAAAGAGCAGCGTAAGCAGCGGGAACAGTGGGTGCCTGTGAACAACAGAGCAGGCAACCCCATAAATCCAGCTGTTTTCGTTCTTTCATCTGTTCTTATCCTAAACCATCTATCCATTCCCTCCCAGCTTGCTACAGCCTGGTGATGAAAACCTCATGCCAGTGTTGAATGTGCTTTCTCTAGATCAGGTAAGAAACAAAGTTTTAGAATTGCTGAATGCACCATTTCCCCTCCAGAAGTGGCGTGTCTCAACATCATGACACTTTCCAGCATTGCACCAGTGCTGCCTGTTTCAGAATGGTTCTGCAGTGGACAAAAACGTTTGGCTTCAAGGAGGTTGCCTTGGCACTGGAATCGACATCTGCACTGGGATCCAAGCCAAAAGGCTCCCAAAAATGTCGGTCAGCTGGGGATGATGGATGGGGCGGGCATGCATTTCTACATCCTTTTATACCAAGCATCCGACTTGCTTTTGCTTTATGGGTTGCTACTGCATCCCGATGGCTCTTTGTGACTATTTTGAGCACATCTGTGTTCAAGATGAGGTAGAAGGTGGGCCAAACCTCACTTTCTTTTTAATACGAGATTTCCCTTTGAGGACAGGCTTGCCTTTCTTGCCTTTCTTTTTGGAAATCCATCAGTGGGATTCCAATTGGGATTCCTTTTAATAGTTATTCTAAATCAACACAGTATAAAATATAAATATACATGTTAGTGCAAAGCACACGGAAATGAAGGACACAAAGGTCATGAGATAGCACAGGGAGCTTCTCTGGCTGTGCAACTTTAAAAATATAAAACTATTAAAAATAGAAAACATAAAAAATATAAAGCTATTAAACTCTGAGGGGAGAAATGCAAAATGCTGCCATGGGATTGCTTTGCCATCCCCACAGCAATGGCACCCCAGTTATCTCAGTATAACAGGATTTGCTGCACCCCCTTCAGATAAGTACTCTTATAAACAGGTATACAACAATTTTGGGGGAAAAAAAAGCAATTTTAGCCCAAAGGAGGAATGATAATGGCTCGCTCCAGGCTTCCTGTGGGTCTCTTCCAAGCCAGAGTCAGGGGAAGGGGTTAAACCCCTGGGATAAGTCTTCATTTGCAGCCACTAATACTGCAGCATATTATGGTCTAATCTGGCCTGATCCCAGTTTAATGCAAGATTTGCCAGGGCTGGAGCAGTCTGCGGGGGCTGGGGGAATCATTCCATAATTTCAGCTGCCCTGCCGGGGCTCAGCCGAGGGATATGAACGGCAAATTCCAAGCAGCAGCATGAATTATTGGCCTTATGAACCCACGGCTCGCAGCAGATGCCATTTCGAAAACCAGCTAGGAAGAAAAGGCACGAACCAACCTGGTACGAAGGAACAAAATTACCCCAGGGGTTGGGGTTGTTATAGGGGGGAGATGCATTTTGTAGCCTCTTTGCTTTGAAGGGGTGTTGGTGCCAACAGGGATTAAAGCCACCACTGACTTCACTGCGCTTCGCTGTGCTCATAACTGACCTTCAGGAATTGCCTGTGGGATGGGGAGGCAGTGTGGGTAGCTTTTATTTGGAAGGAAAATAAACCAAAATAAATGATACGATAATAAAATATAAAAATGTAATATATATATATAAATATTTCGAACAACAACAAAAAAATCATAATTAAATAAAACTAAAGGTGGACATGAAAAACCCCTAAGCTAAGGAAAATCACCAAAGCCCTTTTCAAGCATGGTGTTCAGGAGCAGTGAAATTAGGGTTTCTGCCATGAGCTGGGTGCTGAATTGTTGCAACTGTTTGTTGGTTTATTTTCCTTTTGCATGCAAAAATTACACAGATTTCTCCACTTTCAGCTTTTCGATGGCTGCTAAACACAGGAGAATGGGACAGGCACCACAGGGTTCTGGCACAGGGGATCTGGATGCCGCCCTCGATGTGAAATATGGGATGGGCATCCAGGATGCACGAGGTCCAGGAGGATTTCCCCCATCACAGATCTCACAAAGGCAGAGAATCACCCCCACAGCACCAAGAAGAGTTTTGGGATGGAAAAATTTGCTTTGGCAACATCTGCTTTTGCAAAAATCTGTGTTTTGGGGGCAATCCTCTGAATCTGGAGCGTGCACAGGTCAGCCTTTCCACCCCATTTGCCACCGCTCCAAATAAGCAGGAGAAGCTGCTCGTGCAGCGGTGGCACCGAACAAATAAAGGGCTGAACCTGACATTTTCCTGCAGGAGAGGTCGTTGGCAGCCGCTAATAAAAAGGATTTGACACGGGCTAATAAAGAGAAATGAATCCCTCTAATGGCCTCATTTCGCACATTCAGCAGGGTGCTGCTGCAGGCTGGCAGTGCGGGCACAGGGAGGGCAGCGCGGCACAACGCTCGCTGCTGCTCTCTTTTCCAGCCCCAAAATGCATTTTTTTTCTCCAAAAGCAGGTTGGCAAAGAGACACAGACTTTTCCCACTAGGAAATCCAGAGCACAGAGAGCGCAGGAGTGGTTCTGAGTGCATGACAGCCCAAAATCTGAAGTGATGCTGCTGGGCTAGTCCCCAGAATGATGCTTGGTCGTACAGCAAAGAGCAAGTAGATTCCTTTCCTTTTTTTTTTTCCTATTTTTTAATGGAGGATAGAACTCCCTCTAGAGCATAAGATCCAGTGGTGACTTTGTGGTCATTTGCCCATCGCCTCCTATCTTTCTTGTTGCATCTTGTTGCTTCCCTTCCCTTCAGGTTGATCAACCAATGCACAGAGCCAATGCCTTCTGCCTTTGAAAATTAACAAAAATCCATTGCTGACAGTGGAGGAAGCAGCACGGGGTGGCACGCAGCCAGCTGCTGAAAGTACATTTGATATCAAATGACGTATATTTATCCTACATGAAATGATGCATATTCAGATTTCACATGGGACTGGAACCCTATAGGCCCATATGCCACAAAAAAATTACTTCTATGCATTTTTATAAATGCATGGCATCTCCAAACCACAGCCGTGGCTGTTAGCTGGGGTTATTCCTTAATATTAAGCCTTAATCCTAATTATATGACAGTATCATAGATCAGAATCATAGAATGGCTTGGATTGAAAAGGATCTCAAAGATCATCCAGTTCCAACCCCCAACAACACTGCTATATCATACTGCATACATTATGGTATTATCATTAATTACATATCACTTATATAATCACATTATTTGCATAATCATTATATTACTTATTACAACACTTTATACATTATAATATGATGTATTATTGTACCCACAGCTAAAAATAAGGGGGCAGGAGGCGTCCAGCCACTGCCGCTTGCGTACCACATGGATGCACAAACTGCACGTTCCAGGTTCATGGCTGTTTTTGCTCCTCCTGAGTGCATTTTCTGCCTCAAATGACAGTTTTACAGAAAGAAAAAAGATGAATTTGGATTTTGTGGTGTTTCTGGAGGGGTGTGGTGCTGCTGGCCATGGTGCTAGGTTGGCCAAGGAGCTCCGTCATCCTGCATTATTACTGCTAAAAAGGAGCTAAATGCGAACCCACCCATTCCCAGGCATTAACAAATGCATTTGAATGTTAGTGGGTTAACAATGCATTACCGTGATTAACGTATCGGTGCGTTGCTGCATTCATCAATGCATTAATCAGTGCATTACCGAATCAATGCACTCCCAATGCACAAGAAAAATGAATGCAGGAACAAACTGCCACTAGGATTAACTACTGCCCATGGCCGTTAGCTGGCATCACCTGTAGACAGCTCGCTTGTCGGCCTCCAGCTGCGCCTGCGGGTCGCCGGCTGCGGGGGGCACGGCTGCGGTGGGAGCCGGCGCGGCAGAGAGGTGCACGGGCTGAGCCTTGCTGGGCTGCTGGGCTGTGGCCGTCATCTGAGGGGAAGGGGAAACAGGAGAGAAAAAGGGGTAATGTGAGGGGGAATTGCAGGTGCTCTATGCTAAGTGCTCCGCAGTCCCCGATAAAATCTGCACTGCTCGTCTCCTGCTCTCAATGTTCAAAGAGAGCAGGTAGGGCTGTCAGACACACAGGCTTTCTGCCTTCTCCCAGAATCACACCAGCTTCTGCCAGCCCTCTTTGTGCTGAGCCCAGAGATGAGTCATCTGAAGCACTTAGAGCAGACAGCCAGAAAAGCAACTTTTTGTGTGTGTGTCCCAAAGGCCAACTCTGCCCAAATGGCTGCTGTGAAGGGGCGCGAAATCCGCCAGCAAAATATACATGAGATGAACGCAGTAAACGACTGTGTTAGCGAATGCCTTGCTTTTCAAAAACTTGACATTAATTTAGTGAAACATGCATCTAAAAAGCAAGACCAAGCTCTGCCAGCACGTGTGCAAATTGCTGCACGTCCTCCCAGCATCACCCCAAAGCATCCCAAAATCTCCGTGCATAGGGTATGTGTCCTCGCTCGAATGTTTGGGGGTGATTTCCATATTAACTAAAATTAAAATTAATGATTAACATTAAAATTAATGATTGCATTAGGGAAATCTGCATTATTTCCAGCCCCTACAGTTCCGTGTTTCTGTGATTCACTGCCAGGCTGTAGCCAGATCTGACATAAATGACAAGATTTAGTTAAAAGAATAACAGCTGGGGGAGAAGCATAATCTCTCTGGGGCCAAATCAATCAGCACCCCAACTCGTGTGGTTTGCAACTCAAAATCTCAGTGCAAAATGAACTCCCTGAGTCGATGTTTCACCTGTTCTTGCTCTGGAATTCTGTACAAATTAGCATTTGTCTGTTTTCCTCCATAAATCTTCCATCCTCCCCCAAGCTGCGTAGCAAAAAGAAGCCTCTGTCTCTGGCTAAATACTTTCTCTGTGTACATAAAGAGGCGTGTATACGTGCAGATGCCTACAGTTTTGTCCAGCACGACTCACCTCTGCACTCAGACTCTCGGCATGGAGAAACAGATTTCTCACCTCGATTAAAAGCTGCACGGACCTGTGCCAAAGCGCCCGCTGCTTTTGAAATGTTTGACTTTAATATCTCCTGCCTGACCTTTCCCTGCTGCCACGGCACTTTTTAATCTCAGTTATTGTTCATAACTCCAAAGTTTGGCTCCTGGAAATTCACCTGGCACCGTTTAATTTCTAACACTCCCAGCGCGGAAGCTGGCTGGGTTACTTCATTTTTCTCCCTTTTCACTCCCAGAGGGCCAAATAAATGGGTTTGTGGGACTTCACCCATCAGTTGGGGTTTCTCCCTGCTTTTTTCCAGTTTTTGTACAAACCCAAATAGAAAGCACTGACTGTGTACGGCATTCCAGCCACGCCGTTAAATACCTCCACTTCCTTTCTCATTTTCCCCATTCCTCTCCCTGCCAGCTCCGCTGAGAATTACTTTAAATTTTGGGGGGTAAATGGATTTTGTTTTCCCCTTTTCCCCTTTCTTCACTTGAGCACTCATTTACCGGGACACTGCAGACCATTCTGTGTCCTCGTCGGCAGACGGAGCCCCCAAATCCTGCCAAGTTGGCTGCGTGCAGCTGAGTCTGCAACTAATTGGGCTATTACTCACAGAAAAGCCTCCTCTGCGGCTGTTTCGAAGCCATTACCTCACCTTGGACTAAAGAAAATAATCCCACACCTCATGCAACCTCTGATGAACAGCACGGTGGTGCCAAGTCAGAAAAAAATAGGAGAGGCTGCTCCAAAGCAAAGCGTTTGCAGACAGACAGGGGTGCGGGGCAGGGAGGAAAACAGCCAACAGTATGTGCACAAGAGAGGGAAAAAAGCATAAAATTGCCATGCATTCGTGCAATGGTAACTGCTGGGTAACAGCAGGGCTGAATTCTGTGCAGAGAGCTGAAGTGATTTTTGTGGTACTGCATCACCTCCCAGTTGTACTCCTGTTGGTGTTATAATCCTCTTTTTGGTTCTTTAGGACGAAAATGCTTTGCCAGAGCCAGTGGCAGCACGCCTGGCACCTGCAATAATCCCTTTTGCTCCACATTTATGAGAACTGCAGCCAAATAGGTCGGCTCCAGCAACCCCAGTGAAGGTGCTCAAGGCAGGGCAGCCTGCTGCATACGATCCTATTCACAGGGACATTTCTCAGTGCCTTTGCATGAAATCCATGTGCCATTTATGCAGGTTCCAAGCCCAGAACGATGCTGAGGACACCAGGAGAGGGACTCACTGATCCTACAGAAAAATTGACATCTCTGCTCGATTTTTAACCTGCAACAGCTGCAGATTTTCTGGATTTGTCCGTGACAAATGCAACACCATTTTAAAAATGGCTTCTGGGGGCAGGCTTATTTTCATCAGCTCCTGTGCTGAAAATGAGATTGTATTTTTAAAATAACCTCTACTCTGCTAAATATATTTGCCCAACTTTGACAGTGAAATGGCAGACGACTTTCTGCTTTTTTCTTTCTTTTAATTTATTATGGAAAACACATGGATTTCTATGCAGAGTCCTAATTTCCAACAGGTAGAGTTGCTCAGCGATCACGCTTGGTCTCAATTACACCGTTACGTGCTGGTAGCAGAACCAGGAGATTATTACAGCGTTTTTTCCCTCATAAGGCAGCTGTTCCCACCACTTCTGCTTCATTTTTGCACATTTCTGACAGTGAGGTTGATTGCTTGCATGGCCTCTACAGTAACGATATTAATGCAAAGCTCCCCCAAACCCCTTTTTTACCATTTTTCTCCCTAGGATGGTCCCTTTGATAATGGGAAGCTTTGCAATGTCAGTTGTAACTCTTGTAATTGATGGTTCAACTTGTTTTCTTATTTAACACTGACCTCCCCATATCTGCTGTATCTTTGGGGAGAGGAATAAACATGCAATTTGCTTTTCTAAAAGCTAGAAATACCAAATCCTACCATTTTCAGGTGAAAAGCTCACAGCAGCCACAGCATTCAGAAAAAAAAATAACAAACACAAAACAAAGTGCTTTTTGCTGCAGCATTCCCCCTAAAATGAAGGGCAAACACACAAGCATCCCCTTCGAAAGGATGAAAAAGAAAGGGCTTGGGTGGCAACAGCCCCAGAGATCCCCAAATGCAATGTTCTAAATGAAAATGAGGGCACAGAAGGGACAGGGAAAGGTATAGGGTATGTCTCTGTAGGATGCCATGGAAAAGCTGGGCTATTTTAAAAGTCCCTTAAATTGCCCATTAGGACTAAATCGGCGTCCCAGCTCCCTGCTGCGTAAGCGAGAAAGGCGCAGCGTTTCGACTGGGAGGCACTAAGAAAAAAAGGAAAAAGTGAGGGAAAAAAAAAAAGCCCTGAGCGGAGCAGCGGAGCGAGCAAATGATGACACAGAAGTTGGAGGAGCCATAAAAGCCCCACCGAGGCATCATTTGCAAAAGTGACCTTTTCCCACCGAAGGAGACGAGCTGAAAGGAGGCCCGGGTGGCTTCAGGGGAGTGCAGAAGTCACGGCTAGGCAGCAATGTATTTATTTTCCTTGCAGGAAATGGTCTCTATTTTTTTTTCCTGGGGGGTATTTTGTGCTTTTGCAGCCACACAGGGATGCAAATGGTGGAGAAAGGCAGCAGAGCTGAGCTTTGAAGAAAACACAAAATGGGGAGAAAATTCACATTTTTCCATATAAGCCCTATAAAAGCTGCCTTAGACACAGTACCAGTTCAGTGCTACATCTGGATCATCCACATTCAGTCTCAGCAGACCAAACCAGAAATACAGATTTGCCCCCCAGAAGCTTGGAATAGGCTGCAAAGAGGAGGGCCAACCCCAAAACCCAACCTTGCCAGAGCCCAAATCCCCACATCCAGCACATTGGGGTGCACTGGCTGAGTTTCTCTTGGACCAAATTCCTTTTCTTACAATAACTAACTCTGTAATGACACTTGGAAAGGAGGTTATTCGACTCCTTGGAGCAACACTGTAGATGAAGTCTCTTTTTCCCTGGGACGGCTTGCCAAAAATGCCATAAAATCAATCAAAACGCCATTCAAATTGCCTCCAAAGCCACCTCACTGCAGAACCCACACTGCAGTGGGAGGGGATTTTGGGGGGATGAGGGCATGGGGGGCACTCACCTGTGGGCTGTCTTGGTAGGGAGGAGGGGGCACCGTCTGGGTGGCCATCATCGTCAGAGCCGGTGCCGGGGAGACATGGTGCATCCTGGGCAGGAGTCACATTGAGAACCTGCGGGCAGGGAAAAGCTGCTGGATCTGGGGGAAAAACACCCCGAAATGGGGCTTTTCTTCCCCAGGAGGGAAAAATAACAATAAAAAGGAGACAAGGAAAGGAAAGGAGAGGTGACACCCCTCACATGAGCACAGAGCTCTCTCCCTGTGGGAAACCCAAAATGATCTGTTGACCCTTAATGTGACAGTTATCTGAGATTTGTCATTTTGGATGGGAAATGCATTCAGGGAAAGGTGACGAAGGCCACAGGTGAGAGCAGCGCTGCTGCGGCCATGGGCTGCCTTGGGTGGAGCTTGCTATGCTTTTCCCCATAGGAACCCTGGTGCATGCAGGGCTCTGCTTCCTCCTGTGATCTGTGGGAGGAAACGTCCTCACCCACGGCAGAGGAACAGGGATGCTGAGGTGGGCTGGCTCGGGGTCTTCAGATCATTCCCTGCAGTTGCCTGGGGGAAGATTTGCAATATTCTGCTCTCCTCCGTGAGACTTTGGGCCTTGCAGAGCCCACCAGGCACCACAGGCACGAAGGCACTGTGCTGATACAGAAAGCTGAGCACTGTGCATGGGATCAGCATCAATCGCCGTTATTGTTTTGAGTGAATAAATATGAAAAATATTTGTTTACAGATATAATAATACAGGACTACTTTTCACATGCTTTGCATGTCCCTTGAATAGCTTATTAAGAAAGCACATCCAAAATGGAGGGCATTGAGAATGTAGAGTGGGGTCAGCGCGTGACGCAGACCTCCTGAAGACAGCATTTATGGGATTAAAATCGTAAAACCACAGAATCTCCTGACTTGGAAAGGACCCACGAGGATCATGGAGTCCAACTCCTGAAATGACGCTTTTATCTTTTTTTACTCTAATAAAATTATCTGCTCCTGAGTGAACCGGCAGCTTAAAATCTTTGGGGTCAGATGTTAAATCCTGCCCTGCAGGCACACAGGCAGCCCCATCCTCGAGGGGTGACACCGAAGCTCGTGGAGGAAACCTCACCAGAAACAGCTGCAGCCGGAAAAAGAAAAGAGCTCGGCATCCCGACAGCCCAGAAAAAAAACGGGAAAAAGGCCCCTCAGAGGCTATTTTGGGGCAAAACCCGCAGCTGCTGTCCGTGCCTGCAGCAAGCCTACCGTTAGCAAGCAGCGCTGCACCGCAGGGTGCAGGCTTTGTATCCGAATGTATTCCCAGAAGGTGGCAGTCCAGAGCCCGAATTAATTGCCGAGTATCCCCCAACCTGCTCGCCACATCGAGCAGCGCTTTGAGGCTTCACAGGTGTTGATTTGTGTGGAGAACGCGACTTACGGCCAAATATAAAAAGGGATAAGAATGAGAGGCAGCCGTCGCCGACAGCGCTGTGTTTATGTGGGGCCGCAGCAGCCGCGGGGCCCCGTGCGGTGCGGAGCTGTCAGCGCTGCCCTGCAGCCCCGCGGATTTATGTCAGCGCTGCGCCTCTCCCCGGAGCAGCGAAAGTCCAATCGCTGCTGTTTTAGGTACTAATTCTTACTGTTTGGTCATTATTTTCCCCCTTAAATGTTTTTAAACCGGTGTGCCCTTGGCTATAGGCATCCAGAAGAGGAGAGGAGAAAGAGAAGGGGTGCAGAGCAATAGCCCCTGCAGAGCATCTCAGATCAGTGATCCCACCTTGGGCAAATGGTGAATTTTCGGGGCTGGTGAGCTGACGAGGGCAGGAGGAGTCAGGCTGCTCCCGGGGCATCACACACAAATGAGAATTTTTGAGCAATAAAACTGATAAATGCTCTTTTCATTTCCGGAAGGGGTTTTGGCAGCAATCTGAGATCAAAGTATCCTAAATTTCCTTATGAAATAAAAATTATTTCATTTCACTGTAACATTGCCATTAAGTTGGAAACGTATTTCCCACAGAGCTCGTGCCGACCTAAAAGAGTTGCAGCCCGGAAAGATTTATAGGCTGCTTTTTTTCCAGCCATCTCTTATCTCTCCTTTCAAATTAACGTAATTAGAACGAGTTGAGAAGTCATCTTTTCAGGGTGGTCACCAATGCTTCAAAATGTTAAAAAAATCCAAGTATCACTGGCAGTCATTGCCATCCTGGAGGCAAAGAGGAAATAATCTCTGATCCGCACGATTGGCAAAACTGCTGTGAAAATGCATTAGAAGAAGCCCTGAATGTGAAAAAATCGCCGCCTTGGACTCCACGTTACCAATTTTTTCAGATAACGTTAATGTTGGCTTTGCAAAATGCAGCTGTTGCTTCCAAATCAATGGAAAATGGGGATCATTTTTTCCAGCTAATTCAACAGCTTCTCCCTGCAGCGTGTGGTGGATAACTGAGAGTTCCACGTGGAAACCATGCAGACAGGTTTTCATGCATTTCCCATTTTCCTCCTGACGTTGCAAAATTATTTGAGACGGTTGGGAGTGTGGTTCCACCACAGGAGGGGATTTCACCCTTCCAAAGGGTGTTTTCTCAGACGGCTCACGAGGACAGCGTTGGTCATGCTCTGCTCACAGCAGGCTGCCAGAGCTCAGTGCTGCTGTCTCCACAGAGGGCTTCTGCACGCTGATGTTTATGATATATGCATTCATTATTCACATATACATAAATTAAAATGAAGAAATATGGCTGACAAGAAGGGAGATGCACCTCCAGAGGACAATATATCCTGCTGTGAAACGCCAGCTAGGACAGGTTCACTCTCTGCGGGTGACAACATCCCTCTGCTTGCCTGTGAAGTGACTCAGGAGCGAATCCCTCGGTCCCACATGCAGCATTTCTGCCGTATCCCCATTGCCGACTGTCTGTTTTTACTGAAATTTGCCCATTTTCCTGAGAGCAAAAGTTTCCAGTTGCAGGTGAGCATTAGGTTTTCACAAGCTACGAAAGCAACCCTCTAACATCATGTCTGATGATGTCAATTCATCAATGGTCAAAAATGGGGAAGAATCCTGTTTTTCAGGGTATTACCCATTCTCAATTGGTTCTCATGATTCTTCTCTTTCTACCACATGGGCTTGCATGCTGCCTTGAATGTGGATAGATGCTAGAAACATCACGGGGATAACAAATGTTTCTATTTTTTTTGCAATGTTTGGTAGCCAAATTTCCTCTGCTCAATTCCAGGAGGATTTCTGCACCGCTAACAGCCCAGACGCAGCTTCCCTACGTACTGCACTTTGACAACTTCCTGGTGTCTCATCACTGAGTTATTTCCCAGTAAAAAAAAGATGAATCAAGGCTGGGCTTCTGCTGCTGCCGCTGTGTAATGCAGTTTGGGATTTGGTATTTCTACAGAACAAAATCCAGGGCCGGAGCAAACTCCTCTTCTCCTGAAAAGGTTTTTGACCAACACAAAGGCAGCAGAAGGGGAAAGGGACACGCTGCGCCGCATGGCACGTCCCAAAAACAGCTCAGTTCCCCACGGGATGGGGAATCTCCCTGTTGTGGAAGGGAAGCAGCGTTAAGATATTTGCAACCCCCCCAGCTGCACGGGAAGGAGTAGGTGTGGGAGGGGGAGCTGCTGTGGTGCATTTCTGATGAGAACAACAATTACCGCTAAATATTTCTCTTCTCTCCGAAGATACCCATCCCCGCTGCCGACCAAAATGCTCCAGGGATATCTCTGCAACATAAACACAAGAATAAAACCTGCAAGAGCCAGTCAGAGCTTTAGTAGACAAGGTTAATGTACCTTGAACGGCAGCATTAAACAACTTTGTTCTTTTTGTAAGTGGAGAGCTGAGATACCTGCGCACGTTTTAGTGTTATTTTTATAGAGGGAGATCCTTAAAGCACCTTCCAAAAAAACTGGCACAGGGAAACATCAAAGAGGTTTCTTCAAAGTAACATGAAAATACTTGAATTTTGAGCAATGCAGCCCCCGGCCCAGCAAAAGTTCCCAAAAGAGCAAATTGTGATTTTTTATTTTTTTTTTTGGAGGGCAAATGGAAAACCTTTGAAGTGAAACGTAGCTGAGGAGCCTAAAAATGTACAAAATTCCCCTTGTCGGACACAAACTGTCCAGGAAAAGGTTCTGATTGCTTTGAGAGCATTAGCAAAAATCGGGAGAGGATTAATTTTCTAGCAGTTCTTCACTGCAAGCAATTAACTGTGAATAATTTATGATCAAAATCTATCCTGATGCTTTCAAAAGTTGCCTTGCACACTTCAATTTCAATTGCAACCTGCTAATCCCATGACATAAGGATTGCTGTGCAATCATATTTCCAACACCCAAACTCCAAATTTCAATCACATTCCAGTCCTGAAATAGGAAAGTCTCACCCCAAAGTCCCAACCAGGTTCAGACTTTGACACAGAACTTCTTGGAGGACAGAGGAAATCTTCCTCAGCAAAAATGGATTTTTTTATACAACATATACAACATCAGCTTTGTTATTCCATCCCACAGCCCATCACCAGTTTTTCAGTCAGAGGATCGGATTGGCACCGGTGGACAGAAGCCACCCACAACCTCAGTGCTCCAAAGATCCCAGCAAAGATCCGGCCACAAACTACGCAGGACTGGGTAACACACGTCGCCTATTTGCATCAGTTTCATCAAATCCCCCAGCACACATGTGAGTGATGGCAACACCAGCAGGAACAATTTTTGGTCATGTGGCAGAGACTGGATTAAAGCAGCAGACCTACCCCAATTGCAGAAATGTGGATGGAAAGATATGCACAGGAACCAAGGCAAAGATTTCCCTGCCCATGGGAATCACCAGAAGCAAAGCAATGCCATGGAACACCCATAAAACCCTTTCCTCGCTTAAATCTGCCTCATTTCTTACTAACTCCTGCTAACATGCTTGCAAATTTTTCCTTTGGGAGAGTGAAAGGAATCCCTTTGGAGCTGGCTGCTTTCCTCTTTCCCATATGGCAGATAAATCAGAGCTCCCAACTTGCTGCACTTCTGCTTCACATCCCCCTCTTGCAGCTCTCTGGTCTTCTGGTCTTTATCACCACCAGGGAAATGGGTCTGGGTTTTTTATTCTAATGCAAAATTCCTGGTGATAGATGGCTCTCCAGAGCCTTCCCCATCTTGTAGCTCTCCTCTGGACACCCTCTGATAGTTTTATGTTTAACCTAAGAAGAGATTCCGAGGTCAACCCAATCCACACCTTTAGTAGAAACGGGGCCAAACCTGAGATCTGGAATAATGAGAAATTCAGCCACTTCGCCACATACTTAATCCTGTTTTATTTGGCTGATGGAAGGTCACTAGTGAGGATTGAGGCTGAAAGGGCAGTCTGGAGAAAATAATCCTGTCATTATTGACTGCCGTTTATTAAAAGGGCTTTCAGAGCAGGCAAAACTCAGAGAAAAGATGCAAAAGGTTTTGCACTGTGCTTTGCCATGCAGCCTCCAAGTGAAGCTTCACTTTGGGCTGAAAGAGCAGAAAGAACTGAACAGCTTTTGGGTTTTACCCTGAGATGCTCCAGCCCTCATCTCCGCTGATTTAGGAGGAGATCAGGCTCCTTTCCAGGACAGCTGCCCACACTGAAGGCATCTCAGTTTTCAAGTTAATATTTTGTTCAACAGCCAAAGATTTTTCTTTGCTTCTTTAGGAGGAAAGTTGCAGCCAATGGGGATTTATTTTGTCACCCTCTGGGTGCCTCCAGTGTTGGCACAGAGCAAACACATTTGTCACTCTGTCAGGCCCTAATTTTAGCGATTGGGGTTGACTGAGGAACTGCGAGATCCTTGGTTTCATGCACATCTTATTTTAAGCTCTGCATTTAAGTTATTTTTAACTGGTGACCATTTCTCCATATCCTACTGAGCTGCCAATATTTCGCAGTGATAACAGCCCATATTTGGGGTATTTTTATGACAAAATCTGTGTTTTCCTCTAGTCTAGTCGTGGCTTACAGCTCTTAACAATGTGCTCTCAACGCTCGAGCTTTAAAGCAAGATCCCCTGCACAGCCTGATTTCTAAGGAAAATAACAATAAAAATAGGAAAGTCAGCAATTCCTCTCTAATGCTCACCGAATTTAGCAAAGGGGCAATACAAGTGCAAGGTACCAGGAAAGAGCAGAAATCCCTCAGACAAAGCCCTGCTGAGGTCACAACTCACCATATCCCTCTCAATTCATACATCATTGCCCAATTAGTACAAAACGAGGCTGCCTTACCGTCTGTGGGTGCTTGAGGAGCCACTGCACGAAATGTTCCACAGCCACAAAAGCAAAACTTCTGAGTATGGGTCACAGTCTGGGAAATAAAATGGTGAAATATTGCATATGGAAAGAAAACAATGAAATGGAAGATGAAATATTACATAGAGGATGAAGCTTTTTGTGCTAGGTCCTCTGGCACCATCAATGAAGCCACTGCAGGCCACCCTGCAAGGGCAAGTCTGCTCTTAGAGAACTTCTTATCACAGGATAGGGCAAAAAATAGGAGGAATCAAGGAAGTCAGGTGAGAAGTGCCCCTTGGGGATGAAAGGTGGACTAGTGGCTGATAAGTCAGACCCCCAGGGACGTGACAAGCATCTCCAAGGAATGGGAAAAATGTATCAGAGCTTTAGAGGTCGAACCGAGATGTGCCTGGAATATGAAGATGCGCTCGATGCCAGTATATCCACAGGCGGAAAGCCACAGTTGTATCACGTCCCGTCCCCTTCTGCTCCTCAGGAATGACAGCTCCCCAGCACAGGATCTCACAGTGGGTTAGTGGTACAGTTTGGGTCTGAAAAGGAGAAAACAGGGAAAAAGACATGAAGCTGCCGCTGCTGTTGGCCATGCCCCTGTTTTGCACTGGCTGTCACCATTCCCATAGTTAATTACAATCTTTGCTTGAGTGTAAATGTGCCTCTACACTCCAGCTCAGACTGCATGAACCAGGAAAGAGCCATTAATTCAAAAACAGGGGAGTGGATCAGGAGGTTATCTAATAAGCAAAAGTCCGTATAAGTGTTAGAGATGATGCTGCGTCTCCCAAGGATCTGGTCTTTAAGGAAGCTGAGATTGGGATTTCTAGGCCTTTCTAAGCAGATCAAGTGGCAAAATTTCCCTGCCTAAATGGGATTTAGCTGCCTAACCCACTTAGGTGCATCTGCAAATCACCATATTTCTCAGTTCAGCTTTAATTATCTCACTAAATGCCCTCACAAATCTCCCTCTCTGCAGCGGTTCCTGTGTCAAAAAAAAAAAAAAAAATCCACATGGAAGGAAGCTTGCAAGGATGACTTAAAACCTGAGATTTCTTGTGACCAAGGTTGGCAAATGGGTGCTACTCCTTGACAAGACAGAAGTCAGCGAGCCAGGCGAGTCCAGGATAAAGATAGCTGTTATCTGAAACCTTCTGCATCGCGGATAATAAAATAAACAAACAAAAAGCGAGACCGAGCAGTGACTTGCATGGCCATGGGCGCATTTTGTGTTGTTTTTTTCTCTAAGAGAAAAGGAGAACGTAGAAAATGTAATTCCTGGAAAACTGGATGACATCAAGGCCTCCAAGAGACACTGGAAGCAAGTGGATGATTTCAAGGCAAAGAGACAAAGCTCCCCAGATCTCTGATACATACATCACCTCTGAGCATGCTCCTCAGATCTCCAATATACGTCTGATAAATGTCCCTCAATTTACATCACCTCTAGATACAAGGTGATAAACATCACCTAAGATCTCCAATATAACCTGCAATATCTACACTGATATAAATCACCTCTAGAGAGCTGCTCAGATCTCTTGTATTTGTCTGATACATACATCTCTTATATATATCACCAGTCTGGAGCTCCTCAAATCTAAAATATACATCTGATGTATGTACCTACCACGACATACATCACCTCTAGAGAGCTCCCCAGATCTCCCGTGCACGCCTGACATATCTACCATGCTATATATAACACCGCTACAGAGCTCCTCAAAACTCCAATAAACATGTAAGTCCCTTGATAAACATCCCTTCCAGAAAGCTCCTCAGATCTTCAATCTGCATCTGCCTCCCACGATATGTATCATACGGTACAGACCTCCTCAGATCACTCACATGTGTCTAGGATATATTTATACCTTGGTCTACAGCTGCTCAGACCTTGAATGCACATGGGATAAATGCACCCAGATATGCATCAGCTAGAGGAGAGCTTCTGAGATCCCCAACATCTGCCCAAATATCTGCCATGCTACGCACCACAGCCCCAGCACTTAAGTGTTTGTTTCAGTATCACTCCCATGACTTCTCCATGCAAAATGCCATCTGAGTTTCCAGCACTACAGTTGTGAGCACACATTTATGCATGTGCTCTTGGCACAAAATCTTCTCTGCCCATCCAAAAGCTGGACTCCAAATCTCAAAAAATGGAAGACTTGGTGAAGAAGCAAGAAGGCTCTCGGCTTCCTGACCAAGTGCAGGTTGTGCCGAGAGGTTGAGAGACTCAACCTGGGTTATGCTGAACACTCGGATGGGTCTTGAGTCCAAAACTCTTCAATTGCAAACATCATTAAGGATATTTATAATCAGGAGTAAAAACCTATGGGCTCATGCTTTGGCAGAGCAAGCACAGGCTGACGCTGAATGCTAGTCAAGGAGCTGGGATGTGACCTGCTTTGGATTTGTCCTGACAGTGTTTCCACAAGCTCATATTTTTGCAGCAATTTGTCGTCCCTGTAAAGTCTTCTTTCCTCCCATGGGAGAGACTTTTGTCATCTGGCTTTGCTCGTGTGAATAAAGTATGAGACCTGGAAGAAAAGGAGCAGATAAACAGAGCTTTGCGAGGGCTAAAATAGCTCCTGAGCAATGCTGATTTCCACCTTCAGAGCTGATCAGGGCTGCGGTCTTGGATACTGCATGCACCTGTTTTGACAGGGCAAAAATACAGCTTGCATGGCTTCTGCACAAAAGATGCAGCTCTTGTCACTGTCACAAGGAGCACAAATAGCCAGTCCCACCAGTAACGCTTCCCCAAACGCTCTTGCAAAGGGAGGTAGATCTTCATTAGCCAGCACACACTTTCAGCAACTTCAAAAGGCATCCTTTGAAGTTTATCAGAGGCCTTTGAAGTCCTGAAGATGCGAGAGGGAATGGAGATGTTGCCTCCAAGCTGCTCCATGGCAGATACAGCACTCAGTGCATGGAGCAGATGCTGGAGGGTCACAAACAAGACACACTGATGGCAACGATATGCAGTCCTGGCACAGACTGCATCTACAGCAATCCCCCAACCAACACACCCTAAATCCCCATTTACCCAACTTGCATCATGTCCATCAGTGAAGATGGAAACCCAGGTAAGGTACCAGCATCCCAGGACTTCAGCCTGTGCTCAGAATGCAAAAGGCTGCTTCCTTAGAGCATCCCTTTAATAAGGATTTAATTAAATATAAAGAAACGCTGATTAATATTTAGCAAAAAATAATCATTAAGGATTGTTGCAAAAAATGATGTTTCCTGGCATGCTGACTTGATTCCAGTGTGACCAAACCGTAGCGTTTCCTACGTCAGCAGCTCAGTGCTGTTTAACTGTGGCTCAGTTTTTAACAACTCCGTGCCAGCTCCTCTGACCTGAAGGAACAACAAACACTGACATCCCTGATAACGCTGCTGGCTTTGCTGAATTTTTTCATATCTCACTCCAAGCTGTGCCATCCCCAAACTCTGTACCTGCGGTGAAAATTGGAGAAACCCTATCAGCATGAAAAGTATTATAAATGAGCAAAACCAAGGCTCAAATTTCAGTTGTGCTCTTTGAAGAGCACCAGTCATAATTAAGAGGCGATGACTCCTCTCCAAGCACCACAGCAGCTCCAACACCCACTGCAAGCTGAAATAAGGAGCACTGCAAAAACTCCTTTGATTGTGTTTTGTTTTTTCCCCATCGGGCAATTTCAGAACAAAACGCGGCCCAGAGGGTGGGAGCACCTGAAGGCGCAGAGAGCAACCCGGCGTTCTCAGCCGTTCATCCTCCCACCTTCCCAGAGTCACAAGCTAACCCTGATGACGCCATCATCAGCAAAAAGATCTGGAAAGTGTCAACATGCACGCACCATTTCCATATTTCTGAAAAGCAACGCTGTGCACCAACCGCGGATGAATCCAAGAGCAGAGCACTGCCCCTGTAGGTGATCTGCATCCTTGGAGGTGGGGGGAAATGTAAAGAAATATGGGAATCTCCCCGCCAGGCACATGTGTGCACATCTGGGCACGGGGAACAAAGCGGCCTCACCACACTGCACCAATAAATAATGGAAAGTCAAAGTGCCCCGCAGGAGCGGCCCCACACTGTTCAGCCTTGGGCGAGATGGAGGAAAATTTGGTGCCCATGAGGTCTGAACAGTGGGATTAATAACACATCAATTTTAATGCAGGGCGGGTCGTGTTGTGTCGTATTTTTTTTTTTTTCCCCCTTTTTTTTTTTTTTTTTTCTGCTTCACAAACAGCAAAGTGAATGTTTGAGCATCTCTGCAGGGGGTTAATGAGGACTCTGATTAGTTATTCAGATTTGCCGATGCTGCCTCCATCCATCCTCTGACGGAGAGTAAAGGGAAAGGGGTTGCAGAAAAGCTCTTTAAAATGACCTGCTCGGCTTCACAGCCTGGGTCTGCAGGTTTGAGGGCTCCCAACAAACCCCAGTGGTAGAAAAGTACATTGGGAAGATGTGCAGATCATTTGTGGGATGAAAAAAAACGCTCTTGTGACACAATGTGTGTCAGGCGATGCTGATTCCTACAAAGACTTGAAGAAAAACATTGTTTTTATTTCACATGAAAAATAAATTCTTGGTTCTCTCAATAACATTCTTGTGCAATTCCAGTATGAACCATAAGAGCAAAAATGATGGAGGCAAGGAGGTAAGGAAAGTAAGGAAAGAAAGCAGTGAAGGGAGGAAGAGAGGGAGGGGGAGAGAGATGGAGAGAGGAAAGAAGGACAAAAGGAAGAGCTGGGATGTGCAAAGAAAGACAAACTGGAGCCAAGCTGGCTCAGTGAATGCCAGGCAATGCTGGGGTGCTCCAACCCAAACATGCTCTTTTCCCAGGATCACCTCCATATGTTTTGTTTCTGTTTTAAATGGCATGCTAATTGTTCTGAATTAAGAGCTCCAGCTGGAGGAGCAAACAAGCAATTTGCAACCTTGAAGATAATGCCCAACTTATCTCAAGTGATTTAAGTTTTGGGGGAAATCATGCCCTTCTGCTTGTGGAGCGTGAATGCTGACCTAAGAGATCATGTGAGTGCTAAAATCACATTGCTGAGATGATGAATGCAGCCATTCAGCAGAAACGGATATTACTACGTAGTGACAGCTGGGGGTAGGATGGTGAGGAGAAGAAAAAGAAGGAAAAGAAAAAAAGGGGAAAAAAAGGAAAATTTGCATATGGCTTTATATTAAAGACAGCAGAGATACAGGCTGCACTCTTCACTGCTGGGCAATCCAAAATCCGTAGTAGGGCTCACGAGTACTTTCTCCGTAATGTTTTTGGTGGGTTTTTTTTGTGTGTTTCATTTACATTCTGTTCCAAAATATGCACACTCTCAAGAAAATAAATCTTTCAAGCTTTATCTCTTTGCCCTCTTTCATCTCTCTTTCCCTTTCTTCATTTGCTGCTAGATGTAGGAGGCGAGAGAGAAAGGCTGAAATGATTATTTTACCATTCTGGATGGTCAACATTAAAGAAAATGTTGTTTTTCTTCAAAAATAATAATTATTTCCAGCACAAACAATGACCATTTGAAATAATTCATTTTATCTGCCAGATGTGGGATTCTAGAAGCAAAGTTTATCTCCATCTCACTGTCTGTTATGCCCTGTTCCGAGAGGAACAAGTACTGCTGGCAGTGAAAAGGACTCAACAGAACAGTTTCTTCTCCAAAGTGCAGCGTAAGCGTCGAGCAGATGCAGGAGGCGCTGCCTATGACCACGACCAAATGTTTGCCACCAGGCTGCGGGTGAATCCCTCCTGCTGCCCCCCAAGGCTGAGCTGGGACTCAGCGTCCATCCACTCCCAATGGCCGCCCAGTGCAGCATCCCATCAGAGGACACTGACGGTCCCATAAGGTCCTCTGATGAAGATGCAACAACATTCTCCTTGTCTGTCTCTATTTCACGAAGAAATAAGGGTTTGATTGTGCCCCAAAGAAAGGAAATGGGAGCAGGCCTCAGTACTGATGCTGCAGTGCTGGCTCAACCCTTGGGAAATCCCTCTGCCAGGACTCACAGCCCCGGAGGCCCAGGATGAGACCAGGAGATGCCACCAATCATTCTGGCACTGCTACCAGGAATGGCAGCCCTTGGTAAAAGGCCAAAGCGAGCGAGGCGATCTGACGCCGCACCGTTCCCTACACGCCCCGTTACGCAGATTAATTCTTCTTGATGGAGAATTACAATTAAGGCTCCATCTTAAGGAGATATCAGCAATCAGATATCTTATCAAATGCCACCTCAATTATTCAAATAATCCCTAGCTCTAGATTTGGGTGCTGTTTAGGGAAAGTGCTCCCATTAATGTGCTGACACTTCCCCATCACGTCCGACATCCTCAACTTCGTGTCTGATTATAGAATTTGCATTCAATTTAATTTTTCCATCTGGAGTAAATGAATAGTCCGAGTACCTACCCCATCCTTAATTACATTTGTTAAATTAAAAACCGGGATGTGAGAAATTTAAATGCACGGAGCTCTGTGGCCAGACAAACTGCTCGTTCAACCTGCCATCTCCTGCTCCAGTTTCTTTTCCTTCCCCACAGCCACGCATCAAAGAAATTACAACAAGAAAACAAAAATTCTTTATAAATGATGAAACAATAGATGATCTTTTGACATTTCCAGTGCTGTTTGCAGGAGAATGAGATAAAATGTAATAAATTCATATACTTCTGTGTGTTTCTTGGCTCCAGCAGCTGAAATTTCCATCTCTTTATGCAGAAGTCCTGGGGAGCAGAAATCCTTGATAATGCCAAACAATTCGACACTTTATTTTCTCTTTACTCCACACCACGCAAAACACAGGCTTCAAGCTGCCAGCTGCTGGGAGTGAAACCAGATGCCACAGCCCTTTTCCATATGGAAACAGAAATCGCTCCGTCTGGGGGAGGACGTGAGTGCAGTGCTCTGTGACCCCGGGCTGCTACCAGCAAAAGCGAAATAAAATATTGCAGTGGTGCAACTGGAATTTGTTACCCCTGGCCCAGTTTGGACCAAACCCTGAGGAACAGCAGGGAAGGTTTGCCCTGAGCAACTAAATTTCCTAATTTTCAAATGAAAAGGTAACAGTGGAGGGGGCAAATGCAAGCACTGAATGTGACTTTTTTGAAAGAGTTTTGCTGAAGCTTGATGAATTCCCATTCTTATGGAGAAATACACCCTGATGAAACTTGAAGTGTTGGCATTAAGAGGTTGATTCAAGGTGGTGAGAGAAACGTCCAGCCTGATAAAAATAATAGTTAAACACAAATTGAAGATAAAGCGTTTATGGCTTTGGCCATTTTAGGAGCAATGCTACATACATCACATGCTGGGAAATGTTGGGTAAGTATATTTGGCTGTTGATTCCTGTCCAGATGCCAGCGACAACAAAAATGTCCAGGAAAGTCTGTTCTTAGTGCTCCCAAAGACTATTTGAATTAAACAACTTGTATGTGGGTAAGTAAGTGTGCAATGGTAATAATCCCCTGGTTTGGGGCTTGCGAGGCTGGTAATAAAATGGCTAAAAATATTCAGGAAAGCCACGCTCGGGTAAAGTGAGACAGGTGAGAGCAGAGCCCAAAATAGCTCCTCCCTTTGCTCTCAGCATGCTCTGAGCTCCAGAGGCATTTCTGCACTTCAGGAAAGCTGGATTTGACCCATCCAAAAAAAAAAAAAAAAAAAAGAAGCAACTTTGGAGGGGTGCAACAAGATGAACCCCAACCCAATCCGAACAGCAGGATTTGCCCATCAGAGAAATCCTTGGATGCTGCAGCTCCTCTTCCTTTCCGTCTGTCTGCTTTGTTTTGAGTTAACAGTTATGGTGCCGGAGGAGAAAACATCACGTTTTAGCAATGAGGTCCCTGGTGAGTCTCTTTAAAAATTAATTAGTGCCATGCGACTTATTAGCTATGAATAGTAATTTTAGCTTTTGTAACTACTTTACCGCCTTCCACACCACCAGCGTTCCCATTTTACGCAGTCCTTCCAGCAAAGTGGACCCTAACACCACAGGTACCAAGGAAATTGCTGCCTGTATCTCCTGGAAATCCACTGAGACATCACACATTCCCCCACTGTGTTTTCTGTGGTGCTTTTGAATAAACAAAGGCAATGGTTGCTGAGCTGCCTGCAGAGTTGGCATCATTCACAGGTGCAGGCTCACAGCATTCCAACTCTTCTCCAAGGGCAAGAGCCTGGCCAGAATCCCATGACTTCTGCATTAAGGTGAGAGCTACACAGAAGAAGCAGTGGCTCCTGATTTGGCCTAGAATCTAGGATGAAAGTCCTCTGAGCATGGAGCTCCTCCATGGCTAGAGATTCCCCAACCCTGGGGGGGGGGAACCTTCAAGGATGGATTTCCCACCACTTCCACCATCTCCACGTATGGAAACCTGCCAGCCCCAAGGATGCACAGTGCCCCATCAACCCTGGTGAAAAAGATCCCCATAACCCAAAGATGAAGATTTCCCAACTCTGAAGGACGGAGCTCAACAAAATCCAAGGCTAAGGTCCTCCTCACCCCATGGACCTGGATTCCACAAACTCCAAGGACGGCAGTTCCCCAACTACAAAATGCCTAAAACCCACATCTGTAAGCCCTCCCAACCTGGAGGGCAGACATCCCTCAAACTTCCAGGATGGAGCCCCTCTCCAAGATGTGAATGGAGACTTTCCAAGGAGAGATAATCTCTATCTACAAGGCCAAAAATCCCTCCAAATGCCAAGGAGAGACCCTTCCCGAGTCAGAAGGAGGGAAATCACCCCCGGGACCTTGCTGCCAGCAGCTGTAGCCACTCTGTACCAGACAAGACTTGCAGACATCATCCCTGGTTAGACACATCTCACCCCTCCACTACCATGGAGACACCGAACGAGCCACCATTCCACACTGTGGGGCAGGAAAGCCCCATACAAGCAAAGCAGCCGGTGCTGAGGGGCCTCACCACGTCATCTGCCTTCAGGTGGATGGCGAAGCCAAGGGGAATTTGCAGGACATCTGGAATGTATTCATTTTATGGCATGTTTCATATCACGGACAGGTACTTTGAAGCAGTAAGCAGTAGCAGGGCGGCACGTCCCCCTGGGTGGGCTGCGGTTTGCGCTTTCAGCGTGACAAAGGGGCTGGGGACACAGAGCTGACGTTTTCCAAACACAGCTTTGTGCCTCTGGGGACAAATCCAGCAACAACTTTAAAACCAAAAGGAAAAATAAAGGACAGGAGGGAAAAAAAAAGAAAAAAAACCACACAAAAAAACCCCATCCTCCAAGTATTTAAGTGATGTTGATCCCCACATCAGGCCATTAACAGTCCCATCACAAACTGTAAATGACTCAGATAAATTAAACGGCTTAGCAGCTGCGACAGAACACCCTTCTGAAGATTCATTTGTTTCATGGAAAAGAAATTAGTCAGGAATTTAAAATCTTTCCAGCAGCTTGACACCCTGCTAAAGCCCACATGTTGGTGCTTGCAGCCCCTGAAGGAAAAGTCCTCTGCTATCATCCCAAATCTGGAAAGCTGGAAACGACCATCCCAAAGCTGGGGATGAGCATCCCCGAGCAGGAGACAAAGACATGTGCCTGTTAGCATGCTGCATATGAAGCTGCACCTCTCCCATTGGCCAACGGCACATGTGTTAAGAGACTCAAGCAATGAACTGTCCTTAAAACAGTAAGATTCAGCTCAAACATCTGCGATGGAGAGGGAAACCCAGCAGCAGAGAACAGCAGTGACCAAGCTGCAACAAAGAAATGGGGGTGGTGAAGTGCAAGAAATGGGTTCATCTCCTGGGAGCACAGAGCTGCAGTGACTGACTTGCCCCCGGGGCAGTGAGCTGCAGTGATTCACCCCCCTGTGCAGCACACCACATTGATTTCCCCAATCCCAAGCAGAACCACAGACCTCAAACCTCTCCAACAGCCCCAGACAAGGAAACACGGGGGCCAAGCCGTGCTTGCCAGCCTGCAAGCTGAATGCCCTTTCTCCCATGTCAACACACGAAAATAATGTGTTAAACCACTTCTAAGAGCTCGCAGCACTCAGAGGCCTCCACGGCTCCCGCTGCTGTCACCCTCCATCCCCGTCCCTTTTCACTCATGCAAGATTGAGGTTTTTCGCCGTCAGCCACATTCATACTTTACTGCACAGGCAGCACCATCTCAAAACTCCTTTTAGTTGAAGTTCAGAGCTATAAAAGATGCAAAATGCTCCTAAATTATTCACAGAGAGTTTCAGTAGGAGGTGGTAACAGCAGCACCGTGGGAAAAAACGAAGGATTTGGGGATGGAGCCACAACCCTGAGTTGTCTCCTTTTGGGTGGCAACCTCTTCTTGTAGTTGCCGAGGGAAGGAAGTGGAGGAAATGATAAAATAAAGGAGTGTGAGGAATTCAAGGAGCGCCCATTTTTTCAGATCTCACACACCTGGACTGTTTGGATGTTACTTCTGCCCAAAAATAGGAGGTGTTTCTTTTTTTTCCTTTCCACTGCGAAGCATTGTACAGTGTGAGCTGTTTGCTGCTCTGGGAGGCTGGGAGACCTGCAGCACTCCAGGCCCTCAGAACCACTGGGCTGTATTTGCCCTTTGGCGATGCTGAAACCTTCTCAAACTTTACAAGACTGGAAGAAAAAAAATTAAAACATGGCACAGGAGGAGAAAATGCAAACCATGAAATCCCATCTTGGCAAGGAGGGATAGAAGCAAACAAAAAAACGGGGAAAATTTAATAAGAAAGTCGGAAGCGACTTTACACTTCAAATACGCCCAGCTTTCAAAGAAGGAAAGCTGTGACAGCCTTTTCCTTCCCCGCTCTCTGCGTTCTGCTCCACTCGGTTCAGCATTCGGCTGCTCCCGGGATGGGATCCCACTCAGCCTTCAGCTCCGGCTGTGGGCAAACCCCAACAACCCCACACACAAAACCACAAAAGTAGGGCACCAAGCCCTGTAAGATCCAAACTCAGCTTGATGCTCACTAATTACCCTGTAATAGTATTTATATGCTGCCGGCACGCTCGGAAATGCAGCTCCTAATAACCGAGTTCTGCATCAATATTAATGCCCTGGCTTGACTCTCAACATTCAGGGAATGGTGGGAGACAAAGAAACATCACAGTGAAGTGAAGGGGGAGATGAAAAAATATACGTTTTTTTGTGTTTAGCAGGAAGGGAGTGCTTGAGATCAAATGATGGGATCCCCGTGGGTGAGGATCAGCCGTGAAAGCAAATATAAATTGTACGTTCCCAACAATCTTCCCATGGCAGAAATTTCCTGCCATCCGTAATCCCCCAAATTCAGCTCCCCATAGGCAGGAGCAGGCTGGGAAAACACCTCTTTCCTTGTTATGGGAATGAATTTCTGAAGTTTGGGGCTGATCAGCATTCCACAGCCTGAGTTGCTCTGAGACAAGCAACAGCAAATGCAAAATTCCGGTCTGGGGTTGGCTCAGCTCAAACAACCAAACCCTTCCTTCCGGGAAGCACCCCTTTTCAGTGACACTTCAATTCATAAGAGAAGGACATCCCAACATTTCCCAAACGCACACACACACACTTCACCATTTGCAGAAGTGCGGGGGACACAGCGCAAGTTCCAAATGTGCCCCGGCGCACTCTGTAATTCCATTTAATTCTTTTTTCTTAATAATTTCCATGCAGAGACACTCGGCACACTGGGAGCATTTAGGCAGAGTTTAAATGGAGTTAATAAACTATTAATAGCCCGCAGTAAGCTGTGATAGATCGGAGCCGCATGGGCTGCGTGTGCCCAGCAGAAGGTGTGACTGCTGCTGTCTGCAGTCAGCGCACAGCACAACAAATCACACGAATCTGCCACAGAAAATCCAGCTGGGAAATCCCATGTCTGTGGGGGCAGATGCACACGGCCAGGATTTCTTCCACCAGAGGAACGGGGCGATGGAGCGAGGTGCTGACGAGGCGTCTCCCTGCAGAGCGGTTGCTGCGTCAACCCGCGCCTCGACCCTCTCATGGGTGCTGATTCGCCTTTCTTAGTTATCAGCATTCCAATATATGGCATCCACAGGCTTTCTGTGTGGATGCCATAGAGTTCACCTTTAGCAGAGCAGCGTGCCAGGAACTCCACGTCAGGACATTCCCAGCTCATCATCCTTCTGCACTTTCATTTCCACGCAGGTTGAGAATCGCCCTATTTTTAGGCAATTCCAATCGAGCAAAAGGCAAATGGCTGAATGCTCCTGAGGATGGATGCTCTGCTTCCCACATGCCTTGAGGAACAAAGCACGGTTATGAACAACTACTGGACATGGATTTATGGGCACACTTTTTAAATAACAGCTATTAATACTGCACTGATCCTTCAGAGCAGAGCTGATCCTGTGTCCACGGCTGCGCTAAGAGGAAGCGTGACTCAAACCAACTGCCCAAAGACTGCCATAAAAGTCAAATACTGCTATAAAGTGACTTCAGATATTAAAAGAAATCCCCCCAAAGAGACTATTTGTCACCTCATTTGGCAATTTTGGCTGGAAACAGCACTCTGCACTTATAGCCTTGGCCATCAATTCTGGTCGAACTCAAGATCTTTTTCAAAAGAGCCACTGAGGGACCCAACGGAAACAGCAATTTTTCCTACAGAAACAGAAATTTTCCCAAAGCTGAAATCTTCTCTCTGCTCAGTATTTCCTTGTTCTAATTTGTGGAAAGAAGTGGGGATGTCTATTTTTGTGGATTTTTTTTCTTTCATTGGAAGAAGAGCTGTCTGTGAGAAGGGCTCAGAGGGCAGAAATGAGACTTTCTGGGGAAAGTCTTTCCCTGAGACTTCCAATGGATTCCCATTCAAGAGACACTGAGCAGCAGCATCCCAAAAGCAGCCCCCCAGAAGTGTTTTTCCATGTTTCTTTGTTGATGTGGTGGAAGAAGAACCTCGAGAAGAAGCAAAACTCTGGTCCAATTTTTCCTGCGGCGAATGTGTGGTGCTCATCATTTTTAGAGGCATCCAGAAATGCTGCTTCTCCAACATCACTACATCAGCCCATAAGATGGGCCATTCCTATCACTTCCAGCACTGAAGGAAGCACTTCTTCCCAATCACCAGGGAAAAACCTCACGTCTCCATGACATAAAATGCCTGCAGGACTTCAAGTGGCCATTTTTACCCAACTCTCTGGATGCAACTGCCCCAAACAGGGATTTGCCAAAACAAAACACCAACAGCCCAACCCCTGCTGAATCGGAAAGACGGCCAATTAATTAACTGCAAACTGGCAGAAGCCAGCCTGAAGTCATTGCACTTTCTGTCTGGCCATCCACGCTGGACACGGCTTTTTTTATCGGTGTTTGTCCCCATTTTCCTTACACTGAGATGGGAACCGCAGGCACTGTGATGAATAAGAGCAGTAGCCATTTGAGGCTCACTGTAGCTTTTTGCCTCTCTGTTGAAATCTATTGGCCTACGTCCTACACAGCTGCTCCCAGCTGAATGGATGCAGCCCACCTCCAACGCCAGCGGGCGATGGGATTTGGCCACCAACCAACATGGGAAAAAATACAACTGTTATTTTGTTGGTTGTTTTCTCTTTCTTTCTTTCTTTTTTTCTGTTTTTTTTTTTTTTTTTTTTTTTTTTCTCTGTTGTTTTATTTGGATTTTTTTTTTTTTTTTTTTCACTTGGAGGAACATGTCCTGATATATATCCAATATTGCAGTTCTACAGAAAAGAGAAAAAAACCTCTCTGCTGTCTTTTGCCTGCCAAAGGCTGCAAGTCAAGAGATGCCACCATGGGATGTCAAAAGCAGAGCAATCTCCTCCAGGGGAGAAAGGCAAAATCTCACGTCAACATTGCAAATTTCAAAGGCCTCCAATGAATACGGTCCAGTGATGCTCTCTGATTCTCTCCGACGTCTCACCGGCTTTGTGCAGGGAAAGCTCATTTTTGTGTTTTTCTGGGGTCTCCAAAACAGCAAACGGGGATTCTAGGATTATTTAATACCAAGCCTACGATGAAACAGTGCATTTTTTGCCCATCTGGTCTCCTCTGAAGGAAGAGAACCAATGGCGAGGAATGGCCCTTTCTCCAAACCGTTCGTTCAGGACGGAGAAAAATGCAAAGTTTTGAAATGCCTCGATGAAATTTAATTTTTGTTTGAATCAACAGCTTCACTCTGTGCCATTTTAATGCTATTTTAAGTTGAAATGTCAATTTGAAACTAACATTTAAAAATGTCAAAACATTTCAAGTCTGCAGACAGAGCTGATAGCTTTTGCTTCCATGTGTCCAAACAGAAATCGCTTTTGGAATTTTACCCTGAAAAAATGAAAAATCAATATTTTGACTACTTGGAATGAAAACAAAGTTAAAACATAGTATTTCCTGCAGGATGCAAACAATATTTTCTGACAAGCTGTAATCACCAAAACCTAATCTGAACCAAATGTTTGCTACCAAGGGCTGCTACAGATACGCGAGAAGAGACACGAAGTGGGGATTTTGTTATCGCTGTCTGTCTGAATCCTTTCTTCCAGGCCATTTCCACGTTTCCTCGGCCCCTCTCTCCTATTACATCCCAACAGGCTCCAGCAAGGTCAGGCGCGGGAAGCCCTTCCTACCAGCCAGGCTGTTTCCAACACCCTGCTTTTTGTTATAAGGACTTATTGTGGGAAAACCTGGAAAAAGGACACTGCGTTTCCTGCCATGGAATCAGCGTTTGATTTCTGAGGGATCTGCAGCGCTCACATCAGCACCGGTTTGGGGGACGAGGGCAGAATGCACCCAGAGCTGCAGGGAGCGATCCTGTGTCAAATCCCACATAAAAGCCACTTGGCAGTGATCTCACCTTTTAAATTCCTGCCTTGGAAATGTGTTGCCAGAAAAAAAAAAAAAAAGAAAATAAGGCAAAGAAAAGCAACCTGTGCTGGTTGTCTGAATAAAAATCAGGTTTACTAATTTTTCCCACCCCCTGCAAAACCATGGAGGTGCACCAAGGGGCAAAAGCTGCTACTTTGGGGAGTTTGGGGGCTGCAGAGGAATCTGCTCGGCCTGAAGATCGCGGTCCCGGCCGCCTCCACCACTTGACGGCTCCGTCCCCAGATTTCTTTCCTCGCGTTTCCCTCCGTGGCGCTGAGCCCCGCGTGGGGAATAGCGCAATTATCTCGTCTCGCCACATTTTTCCAGCCCTGCCTGAGGTTTAATTAAAGCCAAGCGCAAAAACACAGAGGAGAAAGCGCTTCGTGTTGATATCACCCCGCCACATGCAGGGAAAAAAAAGAAAAAAGAAAAAAAAGGGGGAAATAAAACCTTTATCACAGACTTTTTAATTTGTTGAACCTCCCAGCTTGGTTGGATACTGCTCCTTTATCGTATTTCCCTTAAAGAAGTGCATACAATATATTTACAAGGGTGTGCATGAGCACATGGGTGCATAAGCATATATCTACACACGCATACCGTGATACATACGCTCCCTCCATATATAAAAATATATATTTAAACGTTCCCTAATCCCCTGTAATCTCCTTGAATTACACCTAAAACGCCCTCCATGCAGGTGACCTTTCCACAAAAGGCTGTTTCTATGCCAACAGCATTGTTTGATTCAGTCAAGAGAAAAATACGGCACAAAACCGCCTTTAATTATCTTAACTCGACGGCGCAGACTGCGTGCTGGAAACATCCCGTCTGGGGGAAAAAATGTCAACACGAAATATTAATTAATATCCAGAGGGTTGGAGGGTTTGCACAGGGTGCAGCTCCTCGGCCACCGACTGTGTGGCTGGGCTGCAAAATTTTGCTCCAATTCTCCGTATTGCTTTTGGGTGAGACTCCCATCGTGGTGTCATTTTTGAGCCAAATCCTGTGGTTTCACCCTCCTGTCCCCTCTCCCATTGCACCCGAACTACGGACATTGGTTCCTTCAGAAGCAGCCACACAACTCCGGCGCACAGAAGTCTGAAAGTGACCAATTGATGGCGAGGGGGCCTGGGGGTCCCCAGATCCCGCTGCTCCCCCAGCACAGAGCGCTCAGCGGCCCCCAGCTGCGCCTTTCCATCACACAGCCCCTCTCAGCTCTGCTCCTCCGGCGCTCTCCCACCTGACCCCAACGCCAGCACTGCCGTCTCCCGCTGCCCACCGCGGCGACGCGGCGCAAATTCCTGCGCTTTATTTATTTGTTCTGACTCGACCCCGACACCTCGGCGGCTCTCAGAGGAGCGCTGCTCCCCGACGGTGCGGAGGATAAAAATACGGGTTGCCATGGGAACGTAAACTCTGGAGGTCGAAAATATCGGAATTAACCTCGCGCTCATTTGGGTCCCGAAGGTGGGGTTTCACACCGGTTGGCCGGGGGGGCTTGGGGAAACGGAGGCCCCGATTCACCCAGCAGCCGACGGCCCCTTTTCTCTCGCAGATGTTTTCCCACTGCTGCATGTTCCCATTTTGGGTTTCAGAAAAAATTTTAGAAAATGAAAAATAAGGAAATTGCTTTCCTCTCATCTGTCAAAATTAAGGCTTTTTTTGCCAGAAAATGCACCACGATCGCTTAATAGCAGCTAAATTACAGCAATGAGGCTTCAGCACCGGCGACGCTCGGCGAGTTCTGCCCAAACCTGCAGTGCCGGTGGCTCCGAGCGGCTCGGCCGCACCGCTGCTGGGGCACAACAGAAATTCTGGGGGTGGGCAACTGCAAAGGAAAGCAAACAATTTTTGGCTTCATAATAAGGCGATAAATTTGGTGTCAGCAGCCAAAGGATAGGCAGCGGGTCACAGCAAAAGCTGAACAGCAATAAAGGGATTATGAATTAAAAGGGGGCATAGTTAATCCTCTGTGCAAAGAAAGATCCCCATCATTAAACCTGAGTTTCCAAAGACAAAACAGAAGAGGGAATTCATTCCTCTTTGCAGAAAAAACACAGAGTTACTGGAACTAATTTGTTGCCGACTACAATAAACTGACTCCATTCTGACACGTGAGGGACGCTGCAAGTTTTGCAATGCAGTGCAGTGCATTTGCAGGCTTTACAAGGCGATGCACTGCACTTGCTGTCTTTGCAATGCAATGCAATGTGCACAAAGGTTTTGCAATGCGATGCCCTTGCAGGATTTTGAAACTCTGCAAAGCATTTTTGCAAATCTCCACTGCATGCACGTTTGGACTTTTGCCACTTGGCAATGCAAAGCCTGTTTGCTCTTTCATAAAAATTATTTTTACTTCGGAACTTTACAGTGCAAGGTCCGTTTGCATTTTATTTTATTTTTTTGCAACTTTGCCGCCTCTGTCACAAAGCTCCACGTGACAGCAGAGCTGGCTGGCTGCACAACTACTGACACTATTTAAATATATGTATATATATACACATATATAATTTTTGCAGCTCCGTAGTGCACAAAAAGGATGATTTTCCCCCAGAAATTTGCCATGGGGAAAGGAGGCCTGCTTGCAAGCAAAGAAAGAAACCTAATAAAGTAGAATAGTTGGAGCAGTTTGGTGAAAGCAGCCCCTGCTGAACCTGGCGGCCCCACAATCCCCCCCAGTGGGGCTCAGCCCTGCCCCCGGCATGCATAAGCAACCCCAAAACATTCCCTGCAGGGGGCAAAAACCACCCAAACACGGCAAAGCTGCTGGAGGATGCTGAGAACATGATGTGGTGGACTACTTCCCCCAAAAAACCTCTGAAAAAGCTGTTTTCTGTATAGCAGAGGGATGGAAAGTGCTGCATCTGGAGCCCAACTGAGCAAATGGATGGCACCTCACGATGGGTCCATATGATTGCAGGGCTGCAGCCCAAACACAGAGTCTGAGTGGGGCAGAACAGGGGGGGGCGAGAGCACAGCATCACCCAGTGCCCACAGTTACGTTCTATATACAGCATACATGTGAAAATTGTTCATATATGAATGCATTATAATGTGTCACAACAAAATTATGCATTTGCATGTATGTGTGTATATGTGTAATATTTCCACATATTTATTTATATGCATGTATTATATGTAAGTTTTTATGGGTGTGCATTATTATTATATGTACATGTTTACATATGTGAGCTTCATTCCTTGCAGCAAATATTTGTTATAATGTATAATAATGCACTTTAAATATGGGAATGCAGAAAGCAGATCTGAGGTGAATGTGATCCCAAGAAGGCCCAGAGAGGGATGAAAGGGCAATAGGGCCACAACACAAATGCACTGAGCTCTTCAGTGTTTGCTCCTTGTCACAAAAGGACGATGCTGGTGCCAGATTGCAGCCCTGAGAGCCCTTCCAAGCCACCCCCCTGGCCATACACCACCCTTTTTTTCCCCCAGAGTCCTTCACTGCTTCATACAGAGGGAGATGCTGCATTTAGGACACAAAGCGATGGCCACAAAGTGTGCCAGAGGAGGCTCAGGTTGGGTACCAGGAATCTCTCCTCTCCCAAAGTGCGGTGCTGCACTGCACAGCTGCACAGGGGTGCTGGGTCGCCGTCCCATGGCTCCACAACAGGAACTGTGAGGGATGTGGGCAGTGGGACGGTGGGGCGGGCTGGGGTTGGACTGGGGATCTGAGAGGTCTTGGGGATCTCATGAAGGTCCAGCCTCAATTGTTCTGTGATTCTGTGAGACTGCAAAGGCTTTCAGAGCTCCAAAATCACTCAGCCCCAAAATGGACGCTGCTGGGTGGGACAGTGGCCGAACGCACTGCTCTCCTGCTGGGAGGGAGGCAGAGGAGCAGAGGTGTGGAGCACCGCTCCACCATTCCCACCCAGCCCTGTTTGTTAGACCTCCGCTAATGAAAACAAGCCAATAAAAGGCACGTCGAAAATATATTCATTAGGATTTATAATGCTCATTAAAACTGGCTGTGTACAAAAGCATGACTTCGCTGCAGAGAAGTAGGGGAAAAATGCAAATTCTTCGGCATGAAAAGAGGATACCTCCCTAATCGCCCCAATCAAACGCCGCGCAATTATCTGCGGCCAACCCGACGGGTTAAAATTACACTGCTCATCTCCGGACACAGTGAGGAGCCGAAAAGTGTTTCATTTTAATAAAAATGGAATCTGGACCCTGCAGAAACCAGCGCCACTAATGACGTGTTTACACAGAAAAAGACAATTTCTATTTAATGGTGATTACCAGCGAGAACAAATTAAACTTCCTGGAGTATATGGGTTAGAGATAATGGCAAGAAAAGAAAGTTATGGAGTGCGTTTGTGTGTAAATCAGGGGTGTGCACACGGGGGTGCAGCTGCACGTGGCTCTCTCTGGGGATGCACCTCCCACCTCTCTGTGCTGCTGCCTGCAGCTCTGCATGCACAAAGAGAAACGTTTTTCCACCACTATGCATGCACAAATGTTTGCATGGATACTTCTGGAAGTCTGGAGTGGGAAATACAGAGCAGAGTGCTCGCTCTGTAGCTTGCTGCAGGAGTTGGATTATTTTAATTTGACTTGTTGCATCTCACTGAGAAACTGTGCAAAAGTTGCAAAATGCACCTCTCCCCACTTGGCAGCTCGACTGCAAAACCTCCTGGCTTGTTTTACTGCTGATTTTTTTCAGAATATAACCCCCAGAAGACAAACCTTGCCTTGGTTCATGCCTCACAAACTCAATTTTTGTGTTCCTTTGTGCCAAGCAAAGGGACCTGCGCAGACACATCCCAGGAACAGCGCTCTGCCGTTGGCTTTCATGTCTGACTGCTGGATGGGAGCAGAACCAGCCCAGGTGTGAGCCCTGGCCCAGGAATTTCTGCTCGGAGGCACAGAACGAGGCAGAGTCTGGGAAGGTTTAATAAGGGCAAAATTAAAACTGTAACCAGAGCAGAATGCAGAAAGTGGTACAGGAGGGCTGCAGAAAGTCCTGGCAAAGGGCTGCACAGGTGGGGCACGGGGAGCAATGTGCAGAAAGGCAGCAGTTTCCGTGCATGCAGCAGGCTTGCTGCAAGCTCCAAACACTGCAGGAAAGGTGAGGGCTACATGCCCCAGAGAAAACAAGAGCAGCTCTGCATTGTGTAGCATGTGCTGCAAATGCACTAATCAATGCATCGATTCAATGCATCTGGACTAAGCTGTCTCAGTCGTTGCAAATGCTGCAGCTCTGAGGATGAGCTGTGCTTCTCACCCTGAGTTTTTGTAAAATGAGACCAAGGCAGCTGGCCTCGTGTCTGCTAGGACAGGGTCAGAAAACTGTTGGATAAATGCCATAGCAATGCAGGAAGCACATGGTTTGTGCAGCAGCTGCATGCACACTGCAGGCATGGATGCACTGTGCGAGCTGAGCTGGGAATTACCTTTACCTTAGATGAAGGATGCTGGCAGAGATTAGGTAGGGATGTTGGCCAGGATCAAATGGATGCTGGGCAGGACCACCTCAAGGCTGTGGGTGCTGTTATCAGAAGGAGGCTACCAGCTACGTCCAAACCCAAGATGCCCATTAATATTGGTATCAAACCCAAGATGCTCACTAAAGTCAAAGCAAGGACGCTGGCTAGAGCCAATCCATCTAACAGCAAACTGAAAACAATGGCTGGATTGGCCACAAAGAGCCAACAACTGCCCCAAGGAGGAGGGCCAGAACAGAGCCAAAGGTACTGGCTGCCACCAGTGCCAGGATTCAGGGTGGGCTGGAAGCACAGAGGACAAAGTTAACCTAAGGCAGAGGCTGCAGTAATTCATTACCAGAAAACACACAGAGACACTTTTTGGCACACTTCGTATCCAAACCCGCAGCACAGAGCAGCCCTGCGCTTTTCCTGCTTTTTTTCCCCAGAATGTTTTTCTCTACAGGGATATTCACTCTTGCTGAGGGCCGTTTTGCCTCATTCAAAGGCTGCCAGCAATCCAACATCAACCAAATCTAGGGAGATCTGTCCCAAAAACAAATCATCTTCAGTGGGTGCTGAGCATCCCTGGCTGCGAGGAAGGTCATGCCATCTCACCTCCAGATGTTCTATAATTGGGGATCTCAGCTCTTTATGCCACCTTTGGGCTTTCATAATTAAGAATTTCAGCTCTTCCAGCCATGCAGTCCCAGCACCCTCTGGTTTGCTTTACTCTGCACTGAAGAACTGCTGCTCCTGGCACCCATCTGAAATAACATCTCCTCCTTCAGCTGGTAGCGGTGTTCCCAGGAAAGAAAAATCCATACAAAGGCATTCCCAGAGCTGAGCTGCTAACAGCCATCCCTCTGCACGGTGCAGAAAAGCGATGTAGAAGTGACAAAAGTAATGTTTGCTTTTAGGGCATTTCCATCCCCGTTTTCCAAAGCCAGAACTGCAGATTTATGGCATTCCTCTGACAGCCACTCCCAGCAATCCTCATTTTTTGACACTTTCTGCTCAGTTCTTATTCATGCACTTCAAGATGCTCCAGTTGCTGTTTATCAAAGATTGCATCCCTACAAAATAACATTTTTAAGGAAAAATCCCACGTTGTACACCGCAGTGGAAGTGAGGGCCTGAAGGTCACTCCAGACTTCTATTTTCAGTAAACTTGCAGCTGTTTAACAGCACTTTGTCTCCATCCATCTCCTGGCATTCCGTGGGTCGCGGCGCTGGGCTGGGAGCAGCGTGGGGACGTGGCACAGACAACTGAGCTCACAGTGCTCCCATCATTGGGCAGACAGATGCAGGCACAACCGCAAGTCTTTATTCACATGGCAAAAAAAAACACTTTTTTTTCCATCTTCTATCAAACTTTCATGCTCTTCTCCGATTCTTCCCTGGGCACCACATTTTTTGGTGGGTTTTTGGCTTTTTCCGCTCTAAAACAGCAGTAGTTCCACTCTTTCTATGACTGCTATGCCCTCAACAACTCCCTTCACCCCCAGGTTTCCATGTTTCCCCTGCTAGGGATCCTCTTGCAGGTTGCTTCCAAAAACAGACATTTTTGCAGCTGCGATACTCACTAATGGTGATTCCAAAGTGATTCTCCCCACATTCAGACCTCCATTCGCACACATCATTTTCTAGGTGGTCCCACTGTGCCCAACACAATACGTTCCCCCCTGCAGTTTCTGATTCTGTTCCAGTGAAGCCCCCTTTTGATGCTCATGATGCTCATGTTGGAGCAGTCCTGAGCCACTTGCTGGATCAGGATCTGAATAAATACTGCAGAAAACCCTTTAAAAGTGAGAGGACACCCTCTAATTTTAAGCCCTGCTTCTTAGCCTTCCAACATAGCAAATAGTGAAGTCCTCCCCACAAGCCAGGACTAAACAGAAAACAGAAAATAGGGGGGAAAAGGAGAAACAAAAACAAAAAGAAAAAAAAAACGCTTCTCTAAACAAGAATGATATCCAATTCTGGCTCAAAAATAATACCTAGCGAGCCTTGAAGTTCTGATGGAAATGCAAAATGCTCTGCAGCCGGCCTTGGCTGCTCTGCAGATGCAACATTTTAAGAGAATAGTGCATTTTGCAGCAATAATTACTGTAATTTTAGGCAAGGAGGACTCAGCTGCAACACAGGGAACTCCTCCAGTGCTGCTTTGTGCAGCCGAGGCATCTCCCATCAGATGGCAGCGGGGAAAAAAGGGAAAAAAGGTGGATTTTGTGAGGCAGACAGAGCTTAGAGAAAGGAAATCAAAATAAAATGAAGTGAGAAGTGAAAAGTGGCAGCTTGGAGACAGGGAAAGCTGCACGCCTGGATGGAGACACAAACACAACGGTCATGGTGCAGAAAGGGAGCAAATGCACCCAAACGCACCCAGGCTTCTGCAAGCAGTGCTTCTCGGTGCTGAGAACGGCCCGGCGCTTCCCTGGCCTCACAGTGCCTCTCTCCCCCACAGTCAGCACTTCCCCAACAGGACGCCCCACTTCTCCCATAGGGTTCCCTTCAACCAAAAGCAAAAGCTCCCCAAACGCTTCTCCTGTTGGGAAAGTTGTTCCCGATAAAATAAAAGAAGCTGTTTAAATCTCTTCTTTTCTTCTTTTTTTTTTTTTTCTTTCCTTTTTCCTTCCACGCCAGCCCCACAGAGCTGGAGCTGAGAATACATTAGCCTTTAATGAAGTGAAACCCTCATCTTGCCGGAGACACCTCATTTAGCGCAATTGTTTCGGAGCCATTACAGAAAGACAATTACAAGGAAGCGGCGAGAGTAATTGGAAATGCTGGCAGGAGTTGGGCGAAATGATAATAAATAAAAATATTCACCCTAATAAGCTTTCCAGGAGGGGGTGGGCTGGAGAAAATCAACATAATTAGAACTGAACCTCGGCGAGGAAAAACAGACAGCGGGGTGGCAAGCGCTGAGCACAGGGAAGGAGAGGAACAGTGAAGGAAACTTTGGGTTTTGCCCCAAAATGTGGCACTGACCCATCAGGAAGTTTTTTTTGCCGGTGCCTGGAGCTGATGGAAGACGCTCAGGAGATGCGTTTTTGGCACTTAAGTTGGGGAAAAAACGTCTAAAAAGCAGGTTTTTTTCTGGCAGGGGGATGTGCAACGCGGATGTGAGGTGTTGGGTTGCGCCCAAGCGAATTTTGCATCTTTGTGCACTAATGCTGCAACGAGGCAGCAGCGCCCACATATTCCTTTAATTGTTCTCAGAAGCAAAAAAAAGAAAAAGCTTGGAAATAGCAACAGCAGCAGCGGCAGTCCCAGCTCCAGCCTGGCCCACAGCCAAGGAACAGGGTGCTCAGAGCAGCCCTGACGCACAGCATGCGGCCACTCGGGGATCTCCTCGAGACTGGGGCTGAGAACAGCCCGAGGGAGAGGAAAAAGCACAAAAATGGATCCAACCCCAAAGCATGAGTGGGGCTCACACGTGTGACGTGCCAGCGATGGCCAGCACTCTGCATATCATCCACAGCTCTGAGGCACAGAGGGGCACAGGGTCGGCTCTGCACTGGGACAGGAGCCCCAGGGGTGGGGTGGGTGGGGAGGAGGTGGATGGGTGGCGAGGTGGCAAATCGCCCTCCTTGGAACTACTCAGAAGCCAACTGGACATGAACCTCTGCTGGAATTGCTCCCACCTCAGCCGCTCTGTGGGATCTGCAGGACCCTGAGCCTTGCAAACAGGTTTGCAGCTCATCCAGCAACCTTCCTCCCTGCCTCTAAGTGCAATGACTGGCCCCAGAAGCAGCTCTGGCAGCTGCCTGTTGCAAGGAAGGGCAACTGCTGGGTGCCTGCTGTGGGATTTCCCTTCACAATGTAACGGCTGCTCAGCTCAAACTTCACAAGCACTGTAACTTTTTCTCATCCCAAAAGGATCCACTCAGCTGAAAAAAAACCTCAGAAACACGGCCTCAAAAACATATCTTTTGGGGGAAAAAAACAAACCCTCTGAAATACTCTGCTCGAGTTTTCTCCTTCACATCCCAATTTCAGGGGGCAAAGCAGAACCCTGCTCCACATGTGCAACGTTTTACCAACTCTGGATGAAGCGCTGATAGAAAATGGCACGCTTTTTCTCTTGCAATCCCACCTGCCCAACTCAGTGGATACTGGGTGCATCCCAAGCCCTGGGATGCCCCCAAATCTCTGCTCCAGCACTTCAGGGCAGTGCCACCTTCCCGAGTTGATTTTGGTGCACGAAACCTAAATTCCCAAACCAACCTTCCCCATGGGCAGCAGGGACGCACACAGTCACGGCAACTTTCATTTAAAAACCACACACGTTTTTCCCTTTAGCTCTATTGCCATCTCAAATCAGTTAAGACCATTATCACAGAAAGAGATCGGAGATAAAACATTTTTATTTTCTTTTCTCCTCACTTATGGTCGGGTTTCCAGCCACGCACCCCCATCCCACCCCCAGCTCCGTGGAAGTCAACCCGTGCAGAGAGTTAATGTTTCGTTAATATATACAAGTACACACGGTGGTTTTTTTTCTCTCCATTTTCCATATTTCTCCTCGGTCGCCAATTATTTGCCTCTCAGAAGGGTTATCACCATTCCCCAAGTGCTCCCTGTAACTTTTTTAGTGTTACTGCCTCCGATGAGCCGCAGACGGTGTTTATGCTGCAACGCCGCATTATTAGATATTATTAAATACCCAGCAAGGCTGCATGCAGAATGCTCGGGTCTGCAGGATGCCTCCATGGCACAACAGGGTGAGGGGGTTTCAGCACAGGCAGTTACTGGGTGATGGGGCCACGCACCAGTGAATTCCTCACAAGTTTCATGAAAATGGCCACCGCTGGGACAGGTGGGGCAAAGCTCGCAACGGGGAGAGAAGAGGCTTTTCGTTACACAGATGGTGAAGGGGGAAGAGACAAATATTTGTGGTGCATGTGGGGGGGCGTGCTTGGGAAGGCGCACGGAGCATGACGTGCACGGGAGTCTGCATGGAGCGTACTCAGCAACGTGCAGGGGAATGTGTGTAGGAATGTGCTCAGAGCGTGCATCGGGTGTGCATGGAGTACGTGTGGGCGTGAGCACAGAAAGTGCGTGAAGCACGCACAGAAATGTGCACAGAGCACCCTGGGTGTGCATGAATTATGCACGGGAGCGTGCGTGGAGCGTGCATGGGAGCTGTGAGCACGCCTGGGAGCTTGGATGGGGACTCGAGGCACGCAAGGGAGTGTGCAAAGAAGCTGGGAGTGTGCAAGGGAGTGTGTGTGGGTACGCAGAAGAAGCATACAGTAAAAGAGCCTGCGGATGGGAGCGTGCATAGCAGCGCACGACGAGCAGCAGATCGTGCACGGCAGCACGCAGCCCAGCAGCGCGCAGGGAGCGTGCCCAGGAGACCCTCCAAGCACACAACTGCAGCCAGAAAGGCACAGACCGAAGGAGAAACGTGTGAAACTCGTGGAAGAAAAACAGAAAGTTGTTTTGCAGGAAGATTTTTTCTAAAAAGGCGAAAAAAAAAGAAGTAGCAGTGTTGCCATTTTTGAATGCTGTAATGGGACAGAGGCAGAGCAATGAATACCCTGAGGTAACAGAGGTTATTCTTCTCCATTGGAGCCCCAGCAAAAGGGACTGCAATTTTCCTGGGCTGTCTCTCTGGAAAATGATTTAGCTGAGTGACAGTGCAAGGTAATGAGTGTTACTTAATTGGGTCACCATTAACATAAATGCAGCGAGTGCCAAGGAGTTAATGGTGATTAACCAGGTGCTAAACGGGTGCCACATGAAAAGCTCTGAGGTTTTCCTGCAAGATGTCCCCAAAACTGCAATGCAATGGAACTCTGCTCCCATTTGGCCTTGAAAATGCTGCCGAAGGCCCCAACACCCAAAGCCCCCCTGCACCATTTCAGGGCTGTCTCACCGCTCTGGGGACCCAAAGCCCTGCTCCAAGTTTTGCAGCCCATCAGCCCCCACACGTGCTTTGCAGTAGTGGCAGAGCCCAGGGCACAGCCAGCAGCACCCTGCACAGCACAGCGCCTCGCCGGGGCCGCAGCAGATAATTAATTTGCAAACAGTGTTTGGCTCCTGCAATCCCCGTGTTTTCTTTGGTAGCGGAGTGGAAAGGTTTATTTAGCCGGCAGCGGATCCACAAACATTCCCCTATCCTGCAGGGAGAGCCATGCCGACCGAAAGGAGATTTAATTAGCAAAATCTCGTTAGGCAAACGAAATTATCCGTAAGACAATACTCCTCTGGACAGGGGGTATGATTAAACAAAGCCATTAATTGAGAAAGGAACTCCAGCAGCTCCATCGCTGCCGTTTGCCTCTTTGAGGTGGGGATGGGGTCGGGGTGATGGTGGGGTCCCCCCTGGGCACCAAATGCTCCGTGGGGATGCGACATTCTGCATCCTCTGCTGCTCACCCCGAGGGCTGCTCTGCAGAATGCAAACCGCACTCTTCCACCTCTCTACTTGGTGAGCACCAACCCAATGCCATTTTATGTCTTTATTGCACACACACACACAAAAAGCATATTTAGGAGCCACATTTCCACTCACAAGGCTGTTTCTGGCTATTTTAAGAATAGTTTGGAAATATTTTGTGTAATTGCTTGTAGAGATTTCACCAGGAAGGTTCACTTGGCACAAGGGGAGGTGATGGCAACAGTAGAGAGATGCTCTGCAAGACGGGGAGAGCTGGACTGGCTGGAGGAACCACGAGCTGCACTTCATAACTCGCCATGATTTAGAATCTGCTGCTGTAACAGCCGGCGGGAGGAGAGGACAGGGACACGGCCGTTCTCTTAACCTTTTGCTTTATTAGTGCATTATGGTGCGACCTATAAAAAGCATCAATTCATGGCTCCGTTTTCCAGGAAGTACTCTGGGATCATTTAAAAAAAAAAAAAAAAAACTCGTAAAAATAGGTACAGAGCACAGCCATGGTTTATATATAGCCAGGCGGCGCTTCTCATTTTATGACTCCTGTTCAACAGCGATTGCCAAAATCGCTCACCTCCAACCATACATCTGAGGAGGGAAAAGGAGAAATCCCTGAAAGCAAAACGTCTCCCCTCAGTGTCAACAGGCACAGGGAAAAGGATCCCCCAGAATGAGTAAATTCATGGCCAACCCAAAGCAGCAACCTGTTCCCTTTGGCAATTTGTTGATTCCTCCATCTCCATTTCTCAGCTCTTCTGTGACGGCGACCTTTTTCCAATTCATTTCCAAGCAACGCTCAGAGGAGAGCACCATCAATGCAGGGAACGCCCCAAAATGCGGGTGTTTTCTCACACCCACCGCTCTTCCATCAGCAGCACTTCCTTCCATCACCACCACCATCAACCTTCACAAGAACAGAGTGACCATCTTCCATTTCCCACAGCCGTCCTCAGGGAATTTGCCTCTCTGTGAAAAGAAGTGCAAACCCTCACCCTGCTCCCATGGGATCGCACAGCCTTGTTGGCAACCATCGGGGCAGTCACTGGGGAGGGACTTTCACATCCAACACACCCCAAGGAACGACCCACCTGATGCTGATGGGTAATTAAGCAATCCCAATTAAGCCTCAGAGCACTTCCAGTCAAGAGCAGGTGGCTGGAGCACAGCACAGCAAGAAAGGCAATGTGGGGCTTGTTGCTAAAATTCAAGCCAAAGAGGGTTGGAAGGTTTGCAAATGTTACAAACAGTGCACTCACTGCTCTTCAGCAGCATCTTTTAATTATAAAAACTGAAACGCTCTACGATTCCAGAGAAACAAGGGTAGCAAAGCTGGGATTTTCCTGGGCATTTCCACGGGCAATGCAGCAGAAAGCTGTGCACAGTACAGAGATGCTCTGCTCAGCACCAACCCTGGCTATTTTTGGGTGCCCACAGCAAAAGGACTCCGTTTCCAATAGCAATGCCATGCAGGGGGCACAGTGCTGTGCAGGATGGGCTGTGCTCACAGGGAGCCAACCAGGAACAGAAATAAACACGAGTTCAGGTTTCAGCCGACGCAGAGGGAAAGAAACACCCACGCTGCTCCAGGAGGTGTTTGTTAGAGGAGAGGGGAGAGTGGTGATATCTGAGCCCTCCATGGAGGGGCAGATCCCAGAGCTGGAGGAGTGGTGTGAATCTGGATGGGGAAAGCCGTAAATGCGGTCCCACAGCTGCGGGAGCAGAGCCTGAGCCATTGGGTGCTGGCTGGCAGCTGGTCCACGAGCATCCCCCAAATCACAGCACCCCCAAATCACAGCACCCTCAAATCACAGCACCCCCAGAGCTGCAGGGAAGCTCCCTGGCTCAGAAATGAACTCCCTTCTAGGGGACTGCAGAAGCAGAAACCATCATACAGCCGAGTTCCCCACTCCAACACAGGGCAGGAGCACCTAGCCCTCAGGAGTCCCACTGCTCAGCCATGTGTCCCTGGGTTGTCTCCAGCAGAGGTCATCGCCCCCCGCTGATGAGGAGTGAACCCAGCTCTAATGAGGGCCAACAAGGACGAGAGGTTCCCTGCACAGAAGAGATTATTTATATTATTGATTACAAAGCTGAAGGTACTCTCATGAGAACTGATTTTCTGCACACATCACCAAAGACCCCATGAGGAGCACAGCACCTGATGCTGCCATCACTCAAATGTTTGCCACATTCGCCACATTCCCACCTTCTGGCTCCATCTGAGTATAGAGCAAACTATCTGCATTCTCCCTGCATGCAAAAGGTTTTCCTTTTAGGCTTGCCTATGGGATTTCAATGTAAAAGGCAGATGCAGAGTTTTGGGAAGGACCCCAGGGCTCAGTGCCCCACCATCGGGTTTCCTCAAGGCAGCACTGACTGCAGACAAAAACTCTGGTGCTGCTGAATCAAATTAAAAAACACAGCCACAGCGAGAGGAGGGCAAAGCGCTGAGCACCTGGGGGGGAAAAACAGGAAAATAAGAAAGCAGCCACCTCTTCTGTGCGGCTTCTAGGTCCTGGGGTCTTCATTTCTGGTTTGGCACCCATAAGGGATGCTCATGGGTCTGGGTGCCCCTCATCATCTCTGGGTGCCATTCCACCACCGTTGCTCATTATGGTGCTAAGGGGCTTTGCTAATTGGATGAAACTTCAAGGTTCTTAGCTGGGATCTGGCATGGATCTGGGCACCATCATGCTGCTGGCAACTCAGGAGGCACACTGGGTTCTCTGCTAATTACAGCATCCTGTGAGGATCTCTGCTAACTCGGGTGCCCTGCTGGGACCTTCAGCTTGGAATCACAATGATTTGGGTACCCGCAAGGATGTGTGCTGATGTGCCCACCCTGCCAGGACCTCTGCCCACGTGGCTGCGCCTACTGCAGAACATTGTGCAGACCCACGGGTGATGCACCGAGAAACTGAGGGTGTTGCTCCCATCCAATGGGCCACCCAAAACAACCCCAAAACCACCTCATAACCACCCAAAGCCTGCAAGGAGCACAGTGCAGCGCATTTCCCATTGCGGGGCACCACGAAGCCCTCCCACCACCCCCCACCCTGCACTCCTGTTTTGCTAATTGTACAAACCTAATGGGGGAAGGCACCAGCAAAAAAGGGTAATAGCCATCAGGCCAGCAATAAAACACAACTAATGGTCCGTGGGAAGGAATCATGTCCACTTAACACCAGCTCTGAAACTAATAGAATAATGGCACACCAATGGGCTGCGTTCTGCTCACACTGCTCCAATGGCAAAGCCACATTCTGCCCCAATATTTTGGGTGATCACATGAGCCCGTGCAGAGAAATACTGACCAGCGGTGGCCTATTCTGGCTTTTTTTGGGTGTTTTATTTTGCTATCCAGTAGAAATTTAAACGTTCTGGTGGGGCTTCTGCTCACCCCAAGCAAAAATTGGGCGTGTGAGCCCTTTCCTGCTCAAATGGGGAAATGCACATTTCTCCTTTAGGAGGAAAAAAACAGCATGAAAAACTGTTGCTCAGAAACTTTCAGTGTGACCAAAGCCCTTAAATTCCAGGAAAACTGGGATTAAAAGCGGATGTGGAGTATTTACCCAGGGTTGTGTAAATAGAGACGTGACACGGCTGGGATGTCACTGCACTCTGAAACATCCCAAGTATGGGATGCACTGTGCAAATCGGAGCTTTCCACTGCCCCATCATCAACACATGGGGAAAAAACAGATTTCTTCTTAATGCTGTTGGGATCTCTTCCAACACATCCCAGTGAGCCGCCATCCCCGTCAAATCTCGCTAAGGAACTACCAGACATGTTTTTGACGTGGTGGAATGGACATTCTTCCATGTCGGCCATTGACAAACCCAACGCTGCTGCTTCCCGGTGGGAAAACCCGGCTTCTTATCCGGAATGCCGAGGGAGCAACAGCAGCTTACTCACATTGCAACAGAGGCAGAAGGAGCAGGAGCAGGGGGATGCACGCTCTCCATGCTGGATTTGGGATCTCCCAATGGAGAGCAGCGCAGTGCCCCCACGCCACTCATTCCCAACAGCAATCCTGCTGCTGTGATTTCCCCTGGACTGAGCCAGGAGTAAAGGCCTCTGCTTGGAAAAACATCTTTCCTTTTGCATTTTACCTTCCAGGGACCAAAACAGTACTTTTTCCCTTAAATCCAGGCCGGGAGCCCAACCACACACCTCACCCCAGGCTCAGCCCCGTGGCCATGCCATAGCGCAGCTATTTTAAGGCAGCAGTGGGGCTCGGCTGATAAAGTTTCACCAACAAATTCTCCAGGTTTCATGTGACATCACCCAGCAGTCCTAAAATAAATGGGCAAACCCTCTCCTGTTTAACCACCAGAAATAGCAGCAGTGCTACACACAGTAACCCAAAGCCTTTCTATGGCCGGCTCTTCTTGCTGCCAGGAGCGGCACGAGAGAAGCTCCAAACGCACTGAGATTTGGTCAGATGCTGAATGTTGGCTCATTATAGGGCTGAGGAATGGAGCAGAGAATTGGAAATAAAGCTGGGAATGGGGAATGTTGGCTCTGGATGCAGTTGGGATGGGGTCGGATTCCTCCTCAACGTGTGGGTTTAACCCCTTAACCCCTCAAAGTTGGCTTTGCTCCAGCACCTCTGTGAGCTCCACTGGTTTGGGTTTATTTAGGGAGATTTGGTGGGGCTCCTTTGGTAACACAGAATTGTGGCACAATTAGCAAAAGCTGCCAGAATGTCCCAAAAATGGGGTCAGAATTGAACTCCCCACCCCTGCAGCATCACCCACAGCTCCTGTGCCCAACACAACATGAAGGAAATGCAGATGGGGAACTGCCCTGTGTTGCATTCTCTGGTTTCATCATTTGCAAAGGGACTGGGCGGAAAAATCTCAGACTGCACACAGACCAGCAAATATCCCACTGAAACGCTGCGAGCAGACAGGAGGCGTTTGTCATCTGCCACCCCAGACCCAAAGCAGAATCACGCAGGCCCATCTTTTGCACCAAACCCAAATTCCCCACCCATTCCCAGCGCATTTTGCTCAGTTGTGCACAACCCCAAACTTGTCTTCTGCAAACACTGGGGCAAGACATTTGCTTTCTGGGAGGATGAGCAACAGCAGCACTGCAAAAGCGGCTGCGCCACCACGTCGGTGCTTTTCCCAAAAATCCCCTTTTTCCTCCCAAATTGAGCTCCCACATGGCACCGCCACAGTGCTCAGGGTCACCAGCCCAGGAATGGCACTGTGCAGTCCCCTCCTGCCCCCGGGAAGGGGCAGTATTTATAGCCCCACTCTCATCCTCGCCGCCCCGTTTAATTAAATTAGTACAAAGGAGGGTTTGTTGAGCGCTCCCGGCCTCGGCCAAGGCGGGCTGCAAACAGGAAACAAAGGGTTTAATTCTGTCTGGTTTCATGAAGGGTGCTGTGTGTCCCGGCCCAGTGCTGGAGTGGGGCCAAGCTGCTGCCCCTCTGGCTCACACCACAGCTGGGGGGGCAAAATGCACCACCGGGGGCAACATGGTGGGCTCTGCAAAGGGCTGTTTGCATTGGGAGCCGTGCAAAGGGGGGCTCTGCAACGAGGGCGCTGGAAACAGGGAGCTGCAAATGGGGGCTCTGCAAAAAACACTGATGCAAATGAGGCTTTGCAAGAAGGGCGTTTGCAAAAGGGGCGTTTGGAATTGAGCTTTAAAATGGGGAGCTTTGCAAAGCGGGTGTTTGTAATGGGGGCTTTACAAAGAGGGTGATGGAGAAGTGGCTTTGCAGAGGGAGCAGTGGAAAGGAGGTCTTTGCAAAAGGAGCTTCGCAATGGGGTTTGCAAAGTTGGGTGCTATAAAGAGGGCTTTGCAAAGGGGGTATTGGAAAAGGTACGCTGGAGTGATAGCTTTGCAAAGGGAATGTTTGCAATGGGGGCTTCATAAAGAAAGTTTGCAAGGGTGGCTTTGCTTAAGAGTTTGCAAAGTTGGTTGCTGTAAAGGGGGCTTTGCAAGGGGACATGCTGTAAGGGGGGTTTGTAAAAAGAACATTGTGAAAGGGGACTCTGAAAAGGGAGCATGACAAAGAGGGCTCTGCAAACCTCACCTGGGAGACTGCTCACCTCTGCCACCCCCCGCTCAGTGGTGTTGATGCAAAGGCTGGGGTGCTGGTTTGAGTGCTTCCTTTGATAAAAGGACTGAGTTCAAGAAGGAAAAAGAGGAAAATTCAACAAGCATGCTTGCAACTTGTAAAGGAGGAGCAGCTTGTTGCATGGCTGGTTTGGAAGTTGCAAGAGGAAGGCTTGCAGTGATGGAAAACCACTGCTTTGTTTTGCGAACTTTGTTTTTGCAGCAAAACTCAGTGCAGGAGTGGGGACAGAGGCACTACTGCTGGGTGTGCTGAGCCCTCCCCAGCTCGCTGCACGCATGCTGCAAGCAGCAGGACGGAGATGATGCTCTGAGCCCATGCAATTAATTCCAAGAGTAGAATGCACAATGCATGCAGAGATAACAGCCCGGGCCTCAGGGATGCTCCCAGCCCCAAAGGCAGATCCCAGCAGGAAGGGCTGCAGGGAATGACATGATCCCACCTTGAGATAACCTTGGCCAGCCCCCCCCCCCCCCGGGTGCTCAGCACTGAAGCAGCCCGCTTATTTTGCAGTGGGATTTGCAGTATCTGTCCTCCAGCTCTACTCTTTGGGATGCTTAAAAGTGGATAAATGGAGAACCAAAAACTGTGTGTTGGAGAGTTCTTGCACAAGGAGGATGATGAGAGTGAAGGACATAAACTGGGAAAGGTTTAGGATGGATTTAGGGAAGGCAGCCTAATGGGAGCCATTGATGGGGCTGAGGCAGAATGGGACATAAAAAGTGTCAGCACCTCTGGAACAGTGATGGGGTAAAGTCACCCCAAACTGGGATAGCATCTTTGAGGTCTAAAATCCCGAGGGACCCCCGAGGCAACGCTGCTGAGATCCCATCGCAGCGGGCTGAGCTCCAGCAGCTGATAGGGGTTTTAATTACCAGCTCATTAGGAGAAGTGCAGATAGCAACCCACCTGTGTAATGCCCTCCGAAGGGATGGCGACTCACATGCACCAAAGGTCCCGGTTCTCGATTTTCTGCTCCCAAATCAATCTCCCACTCTTTCCCTAACAGACAAGGATCACAACTTCTGAGCAAATGCATTCTGACCTTTCTGAGGGCTTTGTCAAAACGGGATCTCCTTGAGACTGAGATGTTTTAGCTTGTTGGATGGAGCTGACAGAGTGGCCAATTTCACACTGCCGCATCAGGGCTGCAGGATGCCAGGGAGGCAAACACTAAAACCCCACAATGTGCCAGAAAGTCAATTTTGTGGATGGGCGAGGAAAAAATGTAAAGCTTGAAGCGAGAAAAATATGAATTCCCCACCCGTGGGCAGTGCTGGATCACAGATGGGCACAAAGCAGGGCGCTGCGGACGAAGGGCTCCGGCACACAGCACTGCAGTGGGAATTGGATGGGATGAAGCAGTGCTGCCCTAATGCGGCCCTGCAAGCTGGGAGCGCTGCTTCCAACCACATTAAGGGCTCTGCAAACCTATAAAGCGCCTTCCAGCAAAGGGAGGCATCCAAACCCACTGGCCCAACAGTACGGGACAACGTGCAGCAATAGTAACAACACCTTCCAATTCTGGGGAGGATTTCAGGTCAGCTTCGTGAGCCCGGGCGATGCGATTTTAATGCCCCAAATCCTGGTTTTGAAAGCAAAATAAAACACACTGCCTGCAACGCTTCCAACCCCGCCTCGGATTTTCGGATATCCACATCGTGTCCATTAACCCCCGTCCTGCCCCGCTGCCATTCCTCACTGCGCTCCAACAGCTTTATGGAGGGTACAAAGGCAGACATTGTGGCCGAGGGACGCAGAACAGAGCCGGCGCGCGCCGAAAAAATGTGGTTTTGGTTATAACTATTTTCATAGTTTTTGCAACACCTTATTAAAGTTGAAAGCTACACACAGAACGGAGCTGGTGGCACTTTCCTGAGGCGCTCCAATCATATTGCACTGCAGCTGCCCTCCCGAATTTGGGAAGGGTTGGGATGCAGGCTGGGATGGGATTTGGGACGTGGGGTTACAGCTTCCTGGTGGGATGCAGGGATTTGGGTCGAGGGGATCTGCAGCCCTTCCCCTGCAGTCCCACTGCCTGTTGCTGCACGATGCCTACCTGGTGCTGCAGGATGCTAACAGGCAGGGCTGTAGCTGGGATCAATTCTCAGTGTGACCCCAGAATTCCCAGTTGGGGCGATTTCGCTCCCACACTCACAGAAGGGTCGTGAGCGTCGGCCCGGCGCTGCTGCCAGCATCTGCATCTCGTTAGCAGCGCCGCATCGCTCCAGCAGTGATGACCAAAAAGGCATCTTTGCCCTTTTTTTTTTTTAATTGAAAAAAAATCCCTGCTGCGCCAGACACAGCCCTGCACCTCGCCGCACTCACAGAGCGAACCAACACCAATTTAAGTTTATCAGCACACGCTGGAGCCCAACACGAGGTTATTGGCAGAGGAGGGGAGGGGGGAGCGCGGAGCCAAGGCCGAATTCCCGTCATATTGACACAGCTGTGGGGCCGTCCCACTCCAGCTGTGCTTTGGGGCCGTCCCGTGGGATTCTGCCCGGGATTTTCCACCTGGAGCATCCCCCGGCGCTGCATCCCTGCGAGGATTAAACCCGCCTCCCCCCAGCGCTGCCGTTGAGGCAGAATCTTCACATTCTGGGCTAACGATGGCACAAAATATTTTTTTTCTAATTAGCGGCCGTTTGTTCTTAACAGGATTCCAATCGCAATTCTCATTAGGGGAAAAGCTGCTCCGCGCTCAGCCCCCTCTGTGAGACGTTCCCTACAACAGCTGCCAGTGGGGACATGAGACGGCTGCAAGTCAACCCCAACCCCAGAGCTTAACCCCAAAGCACCACCAAAAAAGCAGGAATTGGACTCAAAAAGTGCAATCAGAGAGCAGAAAGCAGCAGCTCTCCAACGAAATCTATGATACCAAAATGTTTTCTCCCCCAGAGAGCACCAATCTTTTGGGTTTTCTGCACAGCAGAACTTTGGAAAACTATGGGAAAATGCATGTTGTTTGTGCTTAGTACTTCTACAAGGGAAGAAATAGCAAAACCGCAGCACAGAGATCCAGGAGAGCTCTCAGCCCCAAAAACCCAAACTTGGGCATTTTCAATCAGTTTCCCACTGCAGCGCCACTTTGAGCCCCATATATTTTTACACCGTGCTTTTATGCACCGCCTCCAGCCTCCCCATCCACCCCGGGATGGGGAATCCCACCCCAACCTCTGTCACAAAATACTCTCAGCCACAGTGCCGCAGGACTACAGGAAAATCCTGGGGGAAGCCAACCCCAGGGCGCCGCACGGCGCTCCGCTCACCTACACCTGCGCATCGGCCGTGGCTGGGGGACGGACGCTGAATTCCTGCAGATCTCCTGGGGTTGAGACGGGAGGCGCAGGCCGGCGGCGGGCAGGGACTGCTCAGCCATCAGAAAGTTCCCTGGGAAAACAAAAAACTGCAAAGTGAGGAGGTCTGGTCAGAGCTGAAGCTTCTAAGCCAGCAATACTGCAACAGGAATGCAGATATTAATGCTGAAACGTGGACTGAAGTGTGACCGAAAATTAAAATGTGAATTAAAATGTGAATTAAAATGTGGTTTGGGTGCAACAGCAGAGAAACGCAGGGTCCGTCCCTCGCTGCTGCCTGCACTGCTGCTCCCCCCACCCATAATTAGATGTGGTCAATTAACTTTTGCCCCTAATAACAGGGGAAACCTCAGCAGGAGGAGTTTGGTAAATAGAGGGTGGGAGGAAAATGGGGGGAATCCTGATGCCTCACTCCACCCACCCCAAAGGGCTGGAATGTGCCCCTCCTATGGGCATTACTTAGGTTTTGTGCATCAATCAGCCCAAAAACATTCCCAAAATGGGGATTTTTGTGTTTTCTTTAAAAAGGGGCTGAGAAATAAAACCCAAAACTTGGGGAAGCACATCAGGGAAAGTTTCAATGAAGCGAGGATGATAAATGATAAAAACCCCAAAAGGGGCTGGGAGCCCCAGTCTACATCCCCAGACATCTGTTACGGGGCCAATATCCAAACAAAGAGCAGAGACACAAACCTTGGGGAACGGAGTGGGCGTGCAGGGGGCAAAAAGATGCGAAAACGCTGTGTTTCACCCTTTCAGCCCTGGGCTGGTGGTTGGCACTGAGCAGGGTGTATGCTTTCGGGGTGGTGCTCCCCAGCCCTATATGTTACTCTGAGGGCACACTCCAAGCGCACTGCCATGGGATGGAGGGATTGCAACGGGTTTGGGGGATGGCAAACAGCCGGGGTGTGTTGCAAAGAGCTGAGGGGTTGCAGTGGACCAGGGGGAATTCCAATGGGTCGAGGTGCCTGCATGCAGCTGGAGTGCATTTGAATGGGACGGGGTAGGGGGGTTGCAAGCAGCAAGGATGCACTGCAGAGGACTGGGGGGCTGCAGGCGGCTGAGTGCGTGGCAAAAGACAGCGGTCTGCAACGGGTCAGAGGAACTGTAAGTGACTGGGGGGCATTGTAATGGGCCAGTATTGAAACGGCTTTGGGGGACTGCAGGTTGCTGGGATGCACTGCAGTGAGCAGGGAGGAGATTGCAAGAAACTGGGGGGCTGCACGCAGCTGGGTGTAACGCAGTGGGCCGCTGGGTATCGCAAGCAGCCGGGGTGCGCTGCAACGGGCCGAGGGGGCTGCGGGCTGCCAGGATGCACTGCAAAGAACCGGGGGACTGCAACGGGTCAAGGCAACTGCATGCAGCTGGAGCGCATCGCAACGGGATGGGGCGCAACGCAGCCCCCCTTGGGGGTTGCAACGGGCCGGGGGAAGATCGCAGCGGGCTGCGGGGACCGCGAGCAGCCGGGGTGCATTGCACGAGGCTGGGGGGCTGCAACGGGCCGGGCTGGGGCACACAAACCGCAGGAGGGATTACGAGGCCCCCCCAGGGTTGCGACCGCCGGGAGGAACCGTGCCGAGCCGGAGCGCACCGCGGCTCCCCGGGTAACGGCCACACCGCCGCGAGCACCGCACGCGGCCGGAGAGCACCGCGCGGCCGCATAGCGCTGCAATGACCGGGGAAGGGGGAAGGGAAAGGGAGGGAGGAGGGGGGGGGGGGGGGGCACATTCCGGTCCCCCGCCGCTATGCACCGCCGCCGGGAGCCGCGCACCGGGAGAGGCGGAGAGGAACGGCGCCGCGAGCGCCGCAGCGGAACGCCAAGTTACTTCCCGCACCGGAGCGCCGACGGGAGGAGGGCGCGGAGGAGCCGCCCGCCGCCGCTCGCCGCACGTGCCCCGGCGCCCGGGGCCGCTTTGTCCGCTCGGCTCCGCCCGCCCCCGCGCGGCGGCCCCGCCGCTGAGTGACAGCGCCTACCTGCCGCCAATCTTCATCACACCGGCACCGGCCTGACAGCGCGCCGCCGCTGCCGCCCGCCCGGCCCCGCCGCGCAG
>NW_024962283.1:201858-266113 GCF_019238085.1 Lagopus leucura
GCCGCGCGCAGCCCCGCCCACCGCCGCGCGCAGCCCCGCCCACCGCCGCGCGCAGCTCCGCCCACGGTCCCGGAGCGGCTCGCGCTGCGCCACGCGCCCTTGGTGCCGCGCTCACCGCGCTGCATCGCCGGCCGGGTCGCGTCGGGCCGCTGGTGCTGGGCGGTGCGGGGCGGTGCTCGGTGCGGATCGCAGTCGTGGCTGCACTGGGCGTGCTGAGGACGGCGGGAGTCGCTGGAAGCAGTGCGGAAACCTGGAACAATGGGCGCTGGGGGCAGTGGGAGCGATGGGATCGAGCGCGGACGTTGGCGGCGATGGGCGCTGGTTGGACGGCCGCCTTCCAGCCGCTCCCTTTTTGTTTCCGCGCTCCTGGAAATAAACTTCTGAAATTTGGCTTCTCGCTAAAAAAAATGCAGCCGGCGCCCCCAGCACCTCTTGGCTGAGGCACGTGGGCGAGGTGTTGCCTGTTCCCTTTGCTAAATAGCACAAAAAGATCAGAAGTGCGGGCTATCCGCCCGGCTTTCCTTCTTCACAAAAAAACGAAAGGGGAGAAATGCACTGAAATTTCTGTTTTTCTCCATATATTTCCTTATATTTTGACTTGGGGCAGTGACTTTTGGGGATTTCGTGTTGGTTTGGATTTGGAGCACAAATTGGGGCTGGACGCTCATCCCGCATCTCTGCTATTGCATGGGCAGCACCCAGCAGAGCAGCCATAAAGCTGTGCTCAGCTCCACGCAGGGCTGGGGGAAATGCTGGGGTGTGGGGCTGGACGGGATGGGCTGGATGCATACGTAAAGCACCCATCCCACATCTGAGGGCAGCATTGGCTCTCACTGCATTCTTTTCTCCCCCTCATGAATTTCCATCAGCTTGGTACGAAACGCATCCAGATTTGATATCAAGTACAGCCACTTTGATAACAAATACACCTCCATAGGGGATGCTGCAAAGGGAATCCAACCCCCCAACCCTTGCTCAAAACTCCCCGTCCCACATCAGGAAATGGAAACCTCCCTAAAATTAAACCCTTTTGGCAAAAATAGGGACTTTGCACCACGCACCCACACCAAGGCTGTGTTTTGTGCACTTGAAGTTGTAAATTAGAGCAAACTAATTAGCACTTATTCAAGAGCACACCGAGTTCCTTCTGTGAAGTGGCAAGAGTACTCAGTGCAACTTTACTAAAATATTAAACATTTGGCAAGAGCAGTGACACAGATAACTTGTAATATTTACATTTTTACATAACTGGCTGCAGGAGACACGAAATTACACCAGGCCTGGTGCTTCGCTCTCTGTCGTTTGACCACTCTACCATAAATAATTCAGTTCTCCTTCCAAGATTGCACTGGAGCTGGTGTTGGATTTCCTGATGCACGCCATGATGGGAGATGCTGAAATCCCCTGAAATATGTATAAGGGAGGAGAGGGTAAATTATTAAGCAATAGAAGTTAAAACAGTGAGAGGTGGATGATGAGCCCAGGTGAGGTGCGGTGTTGGGCAGAGGCCACGGCTCAGCCCCAAATGGCCGACCCAAAACCCACCCAGGAGGCTCCAAGGAGCCCGACGCACCACGCTGACTGCTGGCTGCTCCCGGCCCCCTGCAGGCCCTGCAGCTCTGGGTGCTGCGTTGGTGCCGGATATTTGGGATGTCAGTTAGGGCTCGCATGCTTTCCCACGCCTTGCCCAAATCCCACTGAGTTTTGAGAGTCATCCATCACTGTCATCCAACGCAACCTCAGCATCACAGGAACACGGGCAGAACTGATTAAGGCATGAAGCTGAAACGAAGGGACCCTCCAGCTTTTACCTCTTTTTCAACTGTGCTTCATTCTGCTATTCTGATTTCCCTCCATTTGCGGTACACCAGCAGACAAACACTGCTCAGAGAACCACTGCTCAATGATGTTATCTTTATCCCAGCACACGACTTTCCTGGGAACGAGAGGAGAGCAAACCCAAAACGTTCGTGGCAGCAGCGCAGCAGTGCTGTTTGCTGCTGGAAAACAAACAAGGCACGGCGCATTCCGCACATAACAGCCCCCACCAGGTAAGTGCAGGGGGGTATAGCGAAGGCTTTATCAATAACCCGTAGGCACCAGGAGGAGGGATGGCATCCATCAGCCGGCCAGGGGTTAATGACACCTTGCTGAGCTGGGAAAGCGCGCTGGGGTCCTCTTGGATGGAAGTGCTGGGTAAATGGCAGGCGAGATGGCTTTTATTAGAAAATCCCCACTGCCAACTCGCTGCTTTTAAATGTTTAATTTCCAGCCGTAATAAAGTCTTGCTGCTCCTTCGGGGTCTCCCAGCCGCAGTTCCCATCCACGCTCTGTGCTGCTGCAGCCCGGTGGATTTGGGCTCAACCTGCAGTGTTTTGGGCTCGGTCCATGCTGGGGGCTCACCCAGCCCACGGGGACACAGGAGGTGCAGCTCTGGTCACAACTCCTTAAGGATGCAAATTGAGAATCAGCCATCATAGCAAGAGACGTGTGCTAATTCTCATCTGGGTATGCAGATTTCGGTGCCGATTTTTGCTAGGCTTATTTGTTTTATTTAGCAATAAATTTAATACAGGCTCCCTGAAGCAAAGAGACAGATGGACTATAAACTTTGAATTTTGAGTAGCTTTACATCCCGATGCTAGTGTCATTTTTTTGATCTCTCCTGAAATTATACCCATGAAAGTTTGCAAAGATTCAGTTCTGCTTTTAACAGCCCCCGCTGTGACTGGGGCTTTGCACTGCAATTACAGGAGGCCATCTGATGAGCCAACTTCTGATTTTCTGCCTAAGTTCCCCAAAAGCATCCCATGTACCACCCAAACGCCTCATAATGCGTCTGCTAGAGTCAGCCAGAGACTCACAGATGGACCTGGGAAAACTGAAGTGTTTCCTCCAGATCCCAGCCCAAACCACAGGGCTGACATAAAAGGATGTGCTTGGAGAACATGAGAACATGGGGATGCCATCATGGGGTTTTGGAAGGGCAGAAAGGACTTGCTTCCTTTCTCTTTCTAACTGTTTTTCTTTCCTTTTTTTTTTTTTTTTCCCCCATCAATCAGTAATAAAAATCAGGTTGGAGAGGAGCAGGGATGCCCAGGGATGTCCCCAAGAGGTGTGACCCCAACCCGGGGCTGCCCATGCGTGATGGGACAAAGCTGTGAGCCGTCAGCTCAGACGTCCCCAGTGTGCTGATACAAACCCAAAGGCTCTGAAAACCCCACCGTTCAATTTCTGAAGACCACAGAGTGCCTGGCTGTTGGCTGACAAGGCAGAGGAACGCAGGGCGTTGCCATCAAACCCAGTGACACCGCTCAGCCCTTCCAGTGAGCCAAATTGCACTTGAATGACAATGGATGAACATATTACAGCCACATTAAAATCTAATGAGTGGCCCGTGATTAACGCCATTACGAGGAATACCAAAAGATCTAATGATGATGAGCCACTTAAAGTTAAGTGTTGGGAGTTCCATCGAATGGCTCTGCGGTATCGCACGTGTCTGGAAAAGGTTCTGGAGCAAGGATGGAAGCAGTGACCGCATTCCTATTCTTATTCAATGGGAAAAGGCAACACGGACACCTCGCAATGTGCTTTAGGGAATGTCGTGTCTGCAGAAGCCCGTCCTGGTCTGGGAGGCTCCCCAAACCCTCAATGTCCCTGGGTTAAAAAATGTCAGTGGGCTACTATAGAAACAGAGCACCAGGGACTGATAATCAAATCAATGATAACTGATAAAAGAACAATGAATAAACAAAACAATAACAGCTAGCAAAAAGCTCAGTTACAATCACATGGTGTCCTGCAGATGGAGGCCGGGCTTTGCACAGCCACTGCCCAGTAGTGAAGCGCTGCCCCACTCCAGGCTTTCTTTTCCCCCCTTCACCTTTGGATGAGATCTAACTGGAAAAAAGATCCCAGAAAGCAGTACGAGTTCAGCTTCAGACTGTGTGCTGATCGTGGGGGAAATTTCACCCAACAGTGAGAACCACTTCTGTCCCCCAAGCCCAGCACGTTTGGGTGCTTTTAGACGCATTTTCTCTTGACAAGATCAAGTTTTTTATTTAAAAAGTGACTTCATATCCCATTTTATTATTTCTGAGCGTTGCAGGATTTGTTCTATTTGAAGTCTTACATCCTCATTTCCTGTCACCGCTATTAAAATTGATTTCCGCCATGAGCAGGAGAAAGATAATACGAAATGGGTTCCTGTGAGAGAGCCGTATCCCCACCGGAGCCATTATGAACTCTCCTATATTATTTTAACTTTCTTTCATTAGTGATTCTCTTTGGAAAAGGGCAACTCATCCCCCGGCCGGTCTGTGCGTGACGCTGGGGAGATGCCGGGCAGGGATCGAACAGCCCTCATCACAGCACGGGCATTTGTGGCTGTCAGCAGAGCCCACAGCGCCGTGTGCCCGTCGCCCTGCACCGTCCCAGCTGCGCCCAGTGCCGCCCACAGCCCACCTTCCCCATCTGTGCCACGTCCAACCCACAGCAGCAGTGCGATGGAAAAGCCTTTTCCAGACGTGGTGAAGAACCACAGGATGCTGTCGCTCACAATGCCCCAAATATCACAGATATGACAAATGCATCCCTAAAACACAAAGAGCATCTTCCCAACCTTGCTCCCTGCTCCCTCTGTGCTTGCAGCAAGCTTAGCCCCTCCAAAAGCAAAGCCACACCCCAGAGATGTCGCCCCAAAATGATGCCCCAAAAGGACCCTGGCACCCGCTCCCATCCAACATCATCCCCAAAGGACTTATGCACCCGTACCAGAGAGCAATTTAACGCCATCCCCAGCTTAAGCTCCATATCTACTGGGCGTGAAATTAGTTCCAGCAAGCCGCAAATTTGCTGCTAATAAAAATATTTAGCAATTCAGCCGTCTTTAAATCAGGAGTAGGATAGACCTGCATCAGCGCCTGCTCCTAATATTTGATAAGCCAGCCCACAGTCAGTGTCACACTGCAGGCTTTACAGTGGTGCAAGGGGCTCTGGATCAGCTCCTCTGCTCTGCCTGCTCTGCTGTGCTGAGGGAAACATTCGACTGCTTTGTCCGACCTCTCGCAGCTCCCTGCTGCTGGGCCTCACCCCATTTTCATCCTTGAAGTCAGAGAGTCCACTGCACTGGGGATGGAGCGGGATGGGGATTTCCAGCAGGCACCGCCATGAAATCCGTGTTCTGGGGCAGAAAGTAGCTCCAAACCATGCTGGTCCAGCCGGGGGAGGCCTTCTTGTTTTCCTTGTTTCATAGCTATTCCGTTTTGCCTCGGGTTGGCACCTCTGGTGCAGTGCAGGACACAGCACGGTGCTGCCCATCACAGCTGTGCACTATCGCCCCAAGAGAGACCCCTCATCCCAACCCTGCCCTGTACCTCACACAATTAATTTCCAAGCGAGCTCTGATCCAACCCGCCCTGCCCTGCGGCCTCTGGAGAAAGGTGACTCCGTGTCCTGCTGGGCCGGCGCTTCATCAGCCTCAGTGCTGGGAAATCGCGCCTCTGCAAGGCTCCGTTTGTCTCCAGCCCCAGCTGCCCAGCGGATCACCTCTCCATCCCCAAAAACCCACCAAAACCACCTCCCCCAGTCTGCAGGTGGGCGATTTGGTCATAAATTCATAGTAATAAGAGCATTCATATAACAACTCAACAGTCATTATTAACAATTCGTTACCGATGACAGTAATCACAGTGAGGACGTTTCGTTGCCTTTGTCTCCAGGCTTTGTCGGACCAGCAGCGCCCGCCTGGGCCCCTCACAGCCCTGCAGCACAGCCCGCACTGAGCGCTGCAGCCACCAGCTGTGCTCCCTGCCAGCACCGCCGCTCGTGCAGCCCGCGCGTGCCGCCCCAACCCGTCCCCGTGCAGAACGCCCACGAAGTTGCACTCGTGGAGATCCTCCATTTTCGCTGCTTCCCCATCTTTTCCAATTCACAATTTGCTTTTTCTCCTCTTCGATTCTTTTTCCGTTTTGCCTTTTATTTTATTTGGTTGCGGGGGCTCACGGAAGGAGCAGCAGAAATAAACCGCGGGTCAAGCAGCGCTCGGTGAAGCACCGCCTATAGCACCGCATACGGGCTTCCACCCAGCCGAGCACGGGGCTCCTCCCGAGGAACTCTCGGGCGCTGACACGAAGCCACCCGCGGGCGCGCACTGCGGTGGGCCGGTGAGCGTCACGGGGCGCCGCGAGCGCTGCTCCACCGGCACCGAACCCGGACTCGGCACCGCCCGCACCCGCACGGCTCGCGGCAGCCTGACGGCGCTGGAAGGCCTCGAGCCGCCCCTTCCTTCAGCCAATGGGAAGCGCGGAGTGCGCGGCGGGCGGTGCCGATCGGGCGGAAGCGGCGCGGTTGCCAGGCAGAAGGCGCGGAGGCATGGCGGGAACGGCGCTGGGCGCCGGGCCGGGCGTGCTGCTGCTGGCGGGGCTGTGGGCGCTGGCGCTGCTGCTCTGCCTGCTGCTCGCTCGCGCCTCGGGGGCCGCGCGGTAAGGGGGGCGGCGCGCGGCGGGGCTGCGGGCGGTCGCGCGGTGGTGGCGCGGTGCCGCTGAGGCCTCGCGCCGCTCCGCTCGCAGGCTGGCCGCGCTGCTCGTGCCGCTGTGCGCCGCGCTGCTGAGCGCCGCGCTGCTGCTGTACCCGCGGGAGGACGGCGGTGCGGGGCCGCCCGCGGGCCCCCAGGTGAGCTCCCCCCCCTCCGCCCTCGGGCGGTTCTTAGCGATTTTCCCCTCCCGTTCCTCCGCCCTTCGCTCTCCAGGCTCCCCCGCGCTCTGCTTCAAGGTGCGTTTCGTTCCGGACTGATGTAAATCAGTTGTTGCTCGTGGTGCCGATCAGTGCCACAGATCCTTATGGTTTCTTCTTCTTTCTGCCACGGGTGAAACCAGCGCACATAAAGGCAGGGCACCGCTGTTCCCGTCGGCCGGCCCCGATGGCCGGCTTGTATTCTTGGTCCCCCGGTCGGGCAGGACTTCCCCCGTCCATACATAATGCATGACCTGGGCTCTTTGCATGAAGCCCTGCTAATTGGCTAATTAAAAAGTGAAACGCGCAGAAAGAGCCACCGCGGCAGCCACAGGAGACCCTCACTGCAGCATCCTGGGGCTGTGTGTGCCAGTGCCTTCAGCTCAATGGAGTCGGGGACACGCAGCCTTGGGGCAGCCCCAAAACCGAGGGGCTGATGCTGGAAGCAGCCTTCTTGCCTTCTTGCCTTCTTTTGAATCTGTTTTTTTGCACGTGAAGATTTTGTGACCCAGGATGATGTAGTGGAGCCCCAGAAGCTTCCTGGTTCTCCCTTTTCTCTCCCAGCCACAAAGGGTGCAGGCTGTAATGGTGTGCTCTGCCCGCAGATCGTGGACACCTTCCTGGTGGGCCGCCTGGTGCTGCTGGCCTTCATGGCCCTGCTGCTGCTGGGCTGCGTGCTGCTGCTGGGGATGCACCTCCTGGAGCCGATCCACGCCAAGGCGCTGCGCTGCTGGAGGTGAGGCTGTGCCACGGAGCCGTTCTGCAGGGATTCCGGTGGATCCCCTTCTGCCCATCAGCAGAAATGGGACGAGCGGAGATGGAGCACTGACTGGTTGGTGGCTCAGTGAACCGGGGGGCCTCTTCCAGCCGATTCTGTTATCCCTCTGAGCCCACCTGTCTCAGGCTGAGCCTGAGGCCTCGGTTGGTTTGAGTTAATACTTTATCTCCTTTTTCTGTCATTTTTTTATTGTTCAAGGGAACGGAGGGAGGGTGGTTTCTTCACTTTGTTTTATTTCAGCAGCACGGAGGGAAGGTCCCCGAGAAGTGGATCCCATTTTCGTGGCAGTAAACCGGGTGACCGAGTTGGGGCGTTGATTTTTTTACTGAATCAATATTCACAAATTGTTGGGTTTTTTAAATTCTTTTTTAACATTAATAAAACTTTTGGAGGAAGTCCTGGCCCAGTCTTTATCTATTTTCTAGGAATAGGAGTTCTGCAGCACTTTGGTGGTACTGAAAGCTGGCCTTTCTGTGCTTCTTGTGAGGCTCCTCCTTTCCAGGTGTGGGGGGTTGGGACGCTCCCTGTGCTCTGCTCCCAGTTATGCAACACCAGCATTTGCTCTCTGGGAGATTCTGAAGTTGAGCCTGAAACAGAATTTGTATTTGATTCTTCATCTTAATAGCAGTGACAGCAGTGAGCAGTTCCCAAAGCCTCACTGCTGGTGCCGCGTCTCACAAATAGGGAAGCTGTGGCAATGCAGCTGAAGTGCTAAAAAAAAGCCCTAAAAGCAGAAGTGTGAGGCTTCTCCCTGGAAATACACCCAGAATGTTTGCTTTGTGCTCCCCTTAGTGCCCCTGGAGGGCACTCGGGGGGACCATTAAGACAGACCCCATCCTTGCCCTGTGCCCCTCTGGGGGGTGCTCCGATGGCCGTGGGTGCTCTGCAGTGCCATTCATGCTGGGTGTAGCACTGCAGCTCTGCTCCCTCCACACAGGGCCTTTCCAGACAGTTCCTGTTTATTTTTGGGGAAGGAAGGAAGGAATCACTGTGAGCCAGAGCTGCTTTCCAGGCTTTTGCTGCTGTCTCCCCCCCAAACCAAAAATGATCGTTGTAGTGGTCTTTTCCATCCCTTACAATTCTATGATCCTCCGTTGCTGGTCAGATGCTGGGATTCAGGGAGATGTCATCACCCACTATTTTCCTGCTGCCTGCTCTCCTCCTGCAGGTGATCCACATCCCATCCGGGAGGATCGTGCTAAATCCCAGCAAGAGAACCCCCACATCAGGAGTGCTGTGAGCGGCAGCAGCGGGCTGAAAGCTGCTCATGGGCTGCTGGGACGACAGCCTTCCTTGCACCAAGCTCTGCCTGCTCATTAGGAAGGAGCGGGGCTGCTCAGCTGCTGGGATTCTGGTGCCCAGCGCAGGAGAATCTCCTGCTCCTGATTTAAGGTCTATGAGTGACGGCAATTCCTCACGCCGCGTGCCGCGCTCTGCTGGCGTTTAATTACTCTCTCTGGCACAGAACTGGCCTCTGATTTCCACCTTGACTTTGCTGACTTCAGCTTCCCGCTGTTGAGGCCCGCTTTGCCTTTGGCTGCTAATTAAAAAGCCCTTCAGCGCCCGCCAGCTGCTCCTTGCGCGGGTAATTACGGCCCGTGCCCGAACCACCTCCTCACCCCTGCAGAGCCAGCACTGCTCCAAAGGCAGCTCGGCCCTTCCTGGCACGGCTCAGAGAGCAGCACTGCAGGTCGCGGATGGATGAGCGCACAGGGGCGGCTGCTAGAGGGGAATGCGGTGCTGCCCCTCACAGCTTTGTGTGCCCTAAAATCCCAGTTTTCCCAAGCAGAGGAGCATGAGCTTTTTAGTGCCCGGGTGCTGTGATCGACCCAGGGATGCAGCCCTCCCGTTGGTCTCTGAAGTCCCAGCGTGATGTCTGATTCCTGGCACTGGGCTCCAGTGCTCCCAGCACTGCAGCCAGGGCTGCTCACATTTTCCAAGCCCAGCTGCAGCAGAACGCAGCTTCAGTTCATCCTGGAAAAACTGTGAGCTGAGGCAACAAAGGGCAGAAGGTGGAAAAAAAAAAAAAAAGGAAGAAATGAAAAAAGCCTGTGGTTTTGCAACAAGCCCCTGTGTGTGTGTGTCACATCTGTGGGATTTTTGCTTTAGGTGTGTATTTCAGCCTTCCCCATCCTCCCATTGCGATTAAGGCTAAGCTCAGTTTCACATGTACCCAGAGTTGGACTCAGTGATCCTTCAACTCAGGATATTCTGTGATTCTGACTGTTCTCAGCCCATCTTGGTGATATTGTGCTGGCAAACTGGGAATTTGCTTCTCTCTCTTTCCTCCCTGGTTTGCTGGGTGCACAGCAGAGGCCATTGCTTTCCAAATCCATCCATCACTGCGCAGGGACACGCTGCATGTTGCTCCACTGCCCCACAGGGCCTTGTTTTTCTTCTTTTCTCCCCTCTTTTCCTCTCCAGCGATGAAATCAGCGCATAATAAAACACGGGGCCCAGATGTGTTCTCTTTGGGCCAGGATCCACGCGCCCCAATCCACGCCACCCCTCATACTGAGCCCCCCCAAACACACAGCTGGCTGCACAGCTGGCATCACACTAATTAGGTGGCCCTCCTGTTCCACTTCTCTAATTAGGAGATGGCTAACGAAGGCAGGCAGCCTCCTGCACTGAAACTAGAGCACGCATGCTGATGCGCCCATCGGGACCTGTCTCCTGTCCTGATGCTGAGCGGTACAGCGGGGCAGAGCGGGGTGAACGGAGCCACGAGGAGCAGCAGCGTCTGCACTGCAGCTCACGGGGAAGGGATGGCGCTGCTGCCGCTGCAGTGATGGTCTGACGTCCCACAGCACTGCGTGCAGGGCAGGGTGAGCCCGCAGCAGGGGAGCTCGCAGCACCCGGACAGACGTGGGCAGCGCAGGCTTTGCACCTTTTTATTAATAAAACAGCCGATGGCGCAGAACTGGCCCCAACACTGTCCGCTGCTGCTGGCCGCCTCCTCCTCCCACCGAGACAAAATGGTGGCGGGACAGGCCCGGGGCTGGCGCGGTGGCACGGTGACATGGCGGCGCGGTGGCCGCGTGCCTTCACCCTTCGGCAGCGCGGGACGGCTGGCGAGGGCGCGTCAGAACCGCTTGAACCTGCGGGGACAGAGCGAGGGCTGAGCCGCGGGAACGGAGGGAGGGAAAAGCAGCTCCCGGGCTCCGGCCGCGGGGAGAGGAAAGTGCGAGGGGAAGATCCGCCACCGCCGCACCTCCAGGCAGAGCGGGAGCGGCCCGAAGCCCCGCAGCGTTCCCCAGAGGCGCCGCCCGCAGCGCAGTGCAGACAGCACAGAAGCGGCAGTGGGGCCGCAGCTCCGGCCGCACTTACCGCCAGGAGGACCGACGCTGCTCCTCACCTGCGGGCACAAGATGGAGGAGCTCGTGTTGGGCTGCACAGCACGGCTCACCGTGGCGTTTGGCCGGTGCTGATTTGGAAATGATTTAGGTGCACCCTCCCCACAGCAATCTGGCCGTGAGCTGATTAGCAGCATCATCTACTCATTAGCACAGGTGGGCAGCCTCTAAATTTGGCTGTGTGGAGTTAATCAGTACTGTGCGTCCCAAGGCATTGGAGATGGGGATGTGCTGAGTGCCTGCCTGCAGCACGCCCTCTCGCTGGGGTTGGGTCCTTTGGCTTGGCCATGGAATTATTTGCAATCATAGAATCACAGAATGGTTTGCGTTGGAAGGGACCTTTAAAGGCCGTCTGGTCCAACTCCCCAGCGAGCAGGGACACCTCCAGCTGGAGTGTGGCTGCCAGTGACACGCCAAGCACTGGGGCTGATCAGTGTTTGCATTCAGTGCTGGTGCTGAAGCGGGTGCAGCCGGAGGTACTCACACCGAGCTACTTCCCATCCAGCACTGACTCTGTGAGCTGCACACTAGAGCTACAAGACACAACGATGGTGCTCAGCACTGCGATCCCTCGGCCATGTCCCACAAACATCCCCATGCCACACTGGACATACCCTCTCGTCCTCGCCATGCAGCCATAGCATGCGCGCACCTCTTTGACCACCACACGAGCAAGGAGCTGCAAGAGGAAAGGTGGGAGCTTTGTCATTGCTAGGAGATGCGTTTTGGGGGTTTTCCTGGGGAATGCTGTGTTTGTGGGGCTGAACCTTCAGGCTGTGGAACCTCCATGGAGAGACCTACCAGGCAAGCCAAGACATCAGCTGCTATCAGCATGTAGAATACATTATTCCAGCCGGTGGGGGAGATAAGCCCTGCCAGGAGAGGCCCCAGAGCAGCACCTGCAGGGAACACAAGAGGTGTTAGGATATGGGAATAGGGGAGCAAGGCATTCCAGCCCCACAGCACCAGAACATCCAGCAGCCCCAGCCGTACAGACCTATGGATCCCGTGCCGTCGATGATGGCTGTGACGGTGGAGAGAGCTCTTGCGTTTCCTTTGAGGGACTCATGGGTTCCCTGTGGGAAGAGAGGAGAGAGGAGGAAGAACAGCCTAAGCACCACACATGCTGGCAATTTCCATGTGTCAGATGGGAAGACTGAGCATATGCAGGGATGTGGCATTCTTGTGACTCGTGAGCAAATTCTCCCACTAGGTACAGGCTTAGGGGAGATGCAAGGGAACAGAAAGAGGAGTCACACAGCTGGGAACTGAGGAAGCAGTAGGAAGAAAGCACAGTGTGACCATCCTGCTTTTCTGGACAGGAGTGGGAACACAGCTAAAAATGCACACAGCCCCGTGACTCTCACCAAATCTGCTGACACTGCCGTGGTGATGAGTGCATAGGGGCCGTTCACCAGCGCACCGCAGACGATCAGCATTGCTGCAAGGAAAAAGACGGCCTGGGGTCAGCCCAGAGCCAGGATGTGGTGGAGAGGCAGAAGCTGAATGCTCCCAGGAGCTGCGGGATGTGGGAGCATCATCCCAGTGAGTCCTGCTCTGTGTGCATTGCATTCAACAGCTCATGTTTTCCCCAGCCAAGCCCACTGGTTTGGTAATGAAAAAAACATCCAGGGTCTCCTTCCCAAAATAAAGCCAGGAGGGTGCCCTAAGCCCCAGCTTGAGGGGAGAAATGCAGTCAGGAGAGTGAGTGGAACTTCTCGCACTGCCCACCAGTGTTGGAATCACTGCACCCAGTTGCTCCCTACCTATAGACGTGCCAATGCCATTCTGTCCAATGTAGTTGTACAGGAACAGCTGGAAGACAGACAAAGCACAAACCCATCCTCAGTATCCCACTTTCCTTGGAAATTTCACAGCATCATTACCCTAGGTGCAGGATGGGAGCCCCTTGGGGACCCAAATCATCACTGCATTGAGCTTGAAGCCCCTTTCAAGTGGGCTGGGAAGTGGTGAGCACAGGCTTGGCCTTGTGTCCCAACAGACTGAATGCCAGACAGACAGGTTGTAGCAATTTATGGCACAGCATTGCTCGCCAGGCACCGATTTGCCCCAGCAGTGCTATTGTGGCTGTTGGATGTGGCCATGGTGCACGTGGTTCCAGAAGGGCTTCAGAAGGGCTGTGGGAAGAAGGCTCACAGCTGCAAGTCAGCATGGATTGGGTTACAGCTAATGAGCTGTGTTTCATGGTGGCAAAGCCAGGTGAGCTACACGCAGGTGCTTGGGCTCTCAGCTTTCAGGGTGCAAAGCAAAGGGATGAAAGCTGGACTGGCTCAGTGAGACCCCAAGGTTTCACCGCAGTATTGCCCAGGCTTTAAAACAGAGTGGGATGGAGAACAAAGATCCCTTTGGTGTCTTTTTTTTTTTTTTTACCATGGGAGCAGCCACCACCAGCATCACGCAGCACGTGGTGGCCCGGCCACCAGTGTAGTCAGAAATGAGGCCAGCAAAGATCCCGCCTGCAATAAAGGAAACACATCAGTCCCAAGGGCAAAGCAGTGCCACGCTGGGTTAGCCCCAAATTAAGTGGTTCACTGCACTGGGATGCTCTTTTGTCCCATCTTCTGAGCGAGATGCCCCCGAAGTTAAATATCTTAAAGACTGAACATCCAAGTTCAGTATGTTTGCATCAGAGAAGGGCTGTCATTTATCCGTGAGCTGGCTGCCTGCGCATGGTTTCTCTGCACCCACGGACAACTCTCCACTACAAAACATATTTTCTCTAAGGGAAAGGTGAGCCTGGGTGAGAGAGACCCAGGATTGTCCCCAAGGATTGATCCAAGCTTGCACCCAGGCGCACCACAAACCTAAAATACCGCCAACATCAAAGAGGGTGGACAGGTCTCCAGCTTCCTTGGCACCAAAATGAGCTGCAGGAAGAGGAGCGGGGTGAGAAGCCAGGTGAGGAGGGGCTGAATCTACCCTGCTCTGCTCTGCCATCTCCAAAAGCTCACCAACATTCACGATGTAAAGTGGCAGCCAGTAGAGGAAGGTGTAGCTCACCAGCTTGGCAAAGAGTAGGCAAAGGGAGAACTCCACTACACCCTGTGAGGAGAGAAGACGGCATCAGGAGCACATTTTTCCACTAATTTTATTGCCAGGGCCGTATGGAGGAAGGGACTCACGGGGATCCAGAGCGCCCCGAGGAAGCTGATGGCTTCAAGCTCCTCAGCCAGCTTTTTGGAGTCAGTGCTGCTGCAGTCCTCAGAGGTCACCCCTTCGGGATCCTTCTCATCTGATGCATCCTAAAAGCAAGTAGATGTGGGGCTGAACCTTAAGGTTTGCTGAAATGATAAAGTTTGCTGCTGGGATGTGAGGACTTGTGTTGAGAACTGGCCCATAGGATGCCTGCACCAATGCAGTAAGCATCCCAACAGCCAGGCATCATTCAGATTTCTGACAGCACCGAGGCATTTACAAGCTAGTTGATCCCTGGCACTGTGTGGCTGCAGGCTCCCCACCCACCCACCCCAGGCACAGCGATGGAACTCACGTGTTGCTGGGGGGGGGCTGCAGCCAACGTCCTCAGGACCTGTGGGAGGAAAAGGCACCCCTGAGAGCACTGCCTTGCAGGGGCCACGTCCCTGGCAGTGAAACATCCCCACAAAAACCCACAAGACCTCCCAAAATGTTTCTGAGCAAAGCTAACTACAAGAAGACAATGCATCAGGGAGGCCAGGGTGTGATCCCAAAGGATGCTGAGCATTCCTGTGGTGCTCGGTCTGCTCCCGGCACTGAGGACACATCCCTGCTTGCCTCCAAAATGAAATTGCTTTTGGGGGTCATCAAAACCGCTTGGAAATGAGCAAAGAGAAAATCTATGCTGGGTATTCGCATCACCACTCACGCTCCACAAGGAAGAAGAAGCAGACAATGCCTATGACAGCGATGATTATGCCGGGCACGATGAAGGACAAGCCCCAGTCAGAGGACACCCAGACGCCCGCGATGAGAGAGCCCAGGATATTGCCCACGGAGGTGTGTGAGTTCCAGATGCCCATGATCAGACCCCTCCTGTTGGGCAAGACAGTGGGATGAGCATCGGCTGTGAGCAGGAGGCACGGGGACAGGGACGCGCACTCACTTCCCCTTCCCAAACCAGTTCCCGACGCATGCCACGACTGCGGGCCAGCCGGTCGTCTGTGCCAGCCCATTGCACACCTGGCAGGGAGAGAGCAAACACCCAAACGTGGGTATTTTTCCCAGCAGGAGGAAGCAGAGCAACATCCCAGAGCGTGATCTGGGAGCACCTGCCAAACTGGGCGGGCGGTATCGGCGCCCACACTGAGCGGGGAGGAAACGCCAAAACTGAGATGAGGTCAGGCCACACCTGCACAACAATGAAGTACCACAGGACGTGGATGTTCCAGAAGTAGCCAAAGCCAAAGAGTGCTGTGAAGATCCCACTCAGCACCATGCCCACTGACAGGTAGTACCGCAGCGGCAGCCGCTCCCCAAAAATGCCACTGTGGAGAGAGCATGGGAAACTGAGCAGTGGTGCCAAACGGGGAGCAGGGGCTGAGGTGGGGAACATGAGCACAGCCCCTGTACCTGATGAACATCCCGATGGCATACGCCACAAGGAAGGCATTGTCCAGAGCACCAAAAAGCTCATTGTAGTTGTCCTGATCTGGAGAAGAGAAAGCATTAGGGCTGCGGCTGCATCCTCATCCCCATCCCCACCTCACAGATCCTCCCAGGTCAGGCTGTAGGGCTGGGAGCTGGGAGCCAGACCACCCTGTCCTGATTTCAGCATTCACTGTCCTTTGGTCTGGGGCACAGGGCACAATCCTGCACCACTTAATCACCTCCAGCCTAATGAGTGCTGGTCCCCTCCCTGCCCAGCTTAACCCATTAATGACTGAAAGTGCCTTCAGGCACAGAGCTGAGATTTGGGTGCGTTTGGGGTGCTGGGTACCAGCCTTACCGAAGGGCGCCCAGCTGCACCATGTGGTGCTGTTGGAGTCGTTGTGGGGGTTGGTGCCCAGTGCCGAACAGTTGAGGTGCAGCTGGCTCTGGGAGGGTGCACAGAGCAAATGGGATGAGTGCAGTCCAGGGAGGTCCTCAGGGATCCTCCCAGGATACGGGAGATGGGATGTGGGTATGGGGTGCTGTGTCGCTCACCTTGACGATGCTGATGGGTTTTCGGGAGAGGTGGTAGCTGGTGTAGGAGAGGAAGGTCAGCACTAGCGTCAGTCCACGGTAGCTGCAGGACAGGGGAGTCAGGGATAGGGGAAAAAACCCAGTTACCACCTCAAAAAATTCCATTCTTCAGTATGAGATCAGGAGGATGAGAGTCAGCAGGACATAGGATGGATCCTTGCAGGGAGTGGTTGCAATATTTGTAGGCATACTACTCTTAGCCTGTGATGGAGAGCTGAGCACCTTCCTTTGAAAAGCATGGAAAAGGGGAAAAGTGGGGCCATTTTCTCTCAGTTCTCCCCCTGAATACTCCTGGTTCCTATGAGGATGGTGGAGGACTTTCTACTAGGTGGATCAGCTCCAGATAGGCATTTCCCCAGGCCGTGCAGTGCCCTGAGGTTGGGGTTGTAATTGGGATAAAAGATAAGAGTGGGATTATTGCTAACGGAGTGATTGGCTGGGCTGGGGCTTCTCTGGCCTTGCAGCCCCACGTCACGCAGGGCCACGGGTGGAAGCGTGGTGGAGTCACAGCACCGCCAGCACTCAGCACTCATTTCCGAGCTGGGAAATGGAAAGGGAGGGGGGCTGCACGCTTTGTTCCCTCCTGTTTGCTCCAATTAAATGTGGGAAACTGGGAAAAATGGGGAGAGGTGTCTCCAGAGGATGCTGCTCTGAGCAGAGCTGAAGAAGAGCACCTGGAAGATCCCAACCCAAAGAGTGGGACTCTGCATCCTGATAAAAAAAAAAACAAAACCAAACGCAACAAAAACAATGGAAAGCCATTTTATAAGACCTTAAGTCAGCACATTTTCACTTCTTCCCACAGCATGGTGTCAGAACACCCAGGGGCCCCACACGGCCAAGGCACAGTTCTGTTTTGGGGGTGGGGGTGGCTGGGGCCCTAACGTGGTGTAGAAATCACTGTTTCCCACTCCGAATAAATAATTTTATAATGAAATCACTGCTGAGCACTGCAGGGCATTGTGAGTTAGAAAGAGGAACAGAAACGTCCCGTGTGAGTCCCGAGCCCAAGGGACAAACTGGGGGGTGGAAAAGACGGCAGCAGAGCAGGGCAAGCAGAGCGGAAGCAGGCGGCAACCGGGCTGTTCGGCCGCGGCTGCAGAGCGATCTGCTCCATTAACCCGGCGCAGACTCGGCACCTCATCCCGCAGGACAGGACAGACGGGATGCCTGCAGAAGCGTCCAACCCAGGCTCTGCGTGTCCCGAGGGGGAACCCGGTATCCCTAACTGCTCCCAGGGGCGCGCTCAGGGGCTCCCCCAGCACCACGCATCCTCTGCCTGGAGCAGCCCTGCGAGGCTGAGCCTCGGGGCACCCAGCAGCATTTTCCCAGCGCCCAAGAGCCGCACCGGCCCCTCTGCCCACCACTGCCCGAGGCCGGGGAGGCACGCAGCCCATACGGACAACACGGCAGGAGCGAGGTGCGAGGGCGGCAGCTCCATCCTGCCACGTGCCGCATCCCCGTGCAGCGGAGCGCAGCACTCCCCACGTCCCCCCGCTGCCCATCCCGCGTCCCCGCCGGGTCCTCCCTCACCGGCTGTCCCGGGGCACGGCACGCAGCAGGCGGATACCGGGAGCGAGCGCTGCCCTCATGGCGAGCGGCGGGCCGCGCCCCGCTCCCGCTCCCGGCCCTTTACTGCCCCGGGGCCGCCGCTCCCCGCCCGGCACCGCCCAGGGACCGCCCCGAGCCCACACTGCCCGCCCCAGCGGGGGGGATGGGGAGAAAAAAAACCTAAACAGGTGATGGAAGGAGTGAGAAACGAAAAAAAGAAGGAAAAGAAAAAGGGGGAAGAGAAGAAAGGAGGTGGGGAAAAAAAAATAAAAGAAAAAACAAAACAGAAGCGCGGGGAAAAAGGGGGGAAAGAAAAAAAAAAGTACACACACACAAATGTAAATAAGGAAAATGGAAAGAAAACAAAATAAAGGGAAAACAAACAAAAATAATGAAAAAAGAGGAAATGATGAAGTAAAGAAAAAGAGCAAAAGGGAATTACAGGAAAAGGAAAAAAAGTGGAAAATAAAACAACAGAGAAAAAAAAAGAAAAAATTGAAAAAAAAAACCCAGAAAAATAGAGGAACAAAAAGACGAAAAAGAAAGATGAGAACACAAAAGATAAGGAAGTAGGGGAAAAAATGGAAAAAAAAAGACAAAATAACGAAATCAGAAAAAATTTAGAAGGGAAAAAAAGTGGAAAGAAAACAAACAAAAACAAGAGGACAAAGAGAAACTAAAGAGGAACAAATCGAGGCGCAGCTCACAGCTGCCCAGGAGCGCCGGCATCCCCACGGCCGCGGCTCCCTGCGCCCCATCCCCCGGCAGCACACGGAAGGGCTGCGGGATCGGCTGCCCCGGGCCAACCTGCTGCACAGCCTCGGACGAACCGAAGTCGATTGACGTGGATTTTGACACTGCCACTACACAGAACTGTCAGTGATGGGCGTGAGCAGGGCTCAGCGTCACCCAAAGGAACAGATGGTGACGGCGGTTTGACCGTGGCTCTATTTGACCACCATCCCTTTAAGCTCAGCGTCGATGCAGCCTACAGCCCACAGGATGGACGGGAATCGGGTCCTCTGCCTCCCTGGAGCCCCAGGGCACAAGCAAGGCGACGTGGACACCCCAGCCCTGATCCTCGTGGGTTGGCCGAGGTGAGCGACCCTCGAGGGCCATCTTCAGTGTCTTCCCATGACGCAAATCCCAGTTAATGAGTAGTGCTGGCATCACGGTGCTGAGCCACCTCCGGCCACGGTTCGGGGTCAGCGGCAGCAGCAGTGGGGCTGCATGCTTGGGCGCCTGCCCTTCCTGCCTGGGTTAATGGCAGAGAGGAGGCAGGAGGAGGCTTGGTCATCACGGCATCCCAGCAGGATGCAAGAAAATGAAGCTTTGATGGGGAGCTGGCAGCATGGAGGTTCAGTTCAGAGATACTCAGGGCCCCAGCAAAGCAAGAGGAGCAGCCCTGCGGGGCACCGCAAATGAGACCAAAGAGCATCATCTGTGCTGCAGTTTATTCTGCAGTTGAACGTGAAATCCAAGTGCTCGACTCTAACCAAGGGCACAGAGCAATCTGCTCCTCCACACCTGCCCTTGTCCTGTGCAATAGCCAACTGCACCTAGTCCAAGATGTGCAAACCTGAGCACAAACTGCATCAAAATGCATCGGCACGGTGCAGCTCCGGCCCTGAGACACTGCAGCAAGGCCACCGCTGCCCTCCTCACAGCTTTGCAGGGCAGGTGCAGAGAGCAGCGAGGTGGCGGAGGGGCAGCTTCTGCCTTCCATCCACCAGGTCACAGGATGAGATGACAGACTGCAGTGCTTGGCTGTAGGCTGGGAGGGAAAGGGAGCAGCAGTGTTACAAGATGAGCATTTCACTGATTAAAAGCTTCAGGCTTCTCATGCAAGAAAAACACTGTTTTTTTGTTTGCTATTGAAGAAAAAAAAAATAAAAATAAAAATCAAGATGCCTGTAGTTTTCCACACTCTTTTTACAACCTACAGGCTATACAGCCACCTGTAGGATCCTCCTTACAGAGCACTATTGTCAGCCAGAGGTTTCTATAAGGCTTCCATTTCTACAGCTTGGAAAGCCACCTAGCGGATGACTCCCAATTACTCAGCCAGGTGTTTGGCCGAGATCAGAGCACTCTCACATGAAGAAGATTTCCATCGCTTTCTTACAAGCAATCTCCCAAGAGCAGATTTGGCATTTAAGCAGAGCACTACAAAAGCCACTGGGTTCCCATGTCCTTAACCAGTTTGTTTGTTCTCCCCGTCAACATTACAGCAGTTAATTAACGCTCTGCCACAGCGGTTGGCATTTTGCTGATGATGCCATGGAGCTCACTGAAGAGACAAAGGAAGAAGGGACTGGTAAGGAGCAGCCAGGCACCCGGCTCCTCCCCACGCACCATGCCTGAGCTGCCCCAGTCTTGCATCAGGCAAGCCAGCAGCTGGTGCACATCTGTGCAGTTAAGGTGTACCTGAAGCACAGAATGAATGACATCTGGCCTGTTTGATTTCTCTCGGTACGGTCAGACCCACACCCTCAGCAGGGTCTGTGCCATCTCCTCTTGAGATGCAGGAGCTCCTACCTTTGTGGTTTTTGTAGAAGATGCAGTTGTTGGCACAGGTATCAGGGTGGGACTCCCAGAAGTCAGAGCTGCAGGAGCACAGGGGAGGCAAGTTGATGTTGTACAGTTTCATCTTCTCCTTCACCTCGGCTCTTAAAGCTTCGACATACCTGCAAGGCACAAAGCAGTCACTTAGGCTCAGCACAAGGAGCAGAGGCCCAGCTGTTGCCAGCTCACCTTGTGTACTCCTTATTTCGCTGGTCTTTTTGCTTGACCTTGTTAAGCCTCCTCTCCTCCAGTTCAAGCTGGGCCAGAACTTTGCAGACACCATCCCCCAGGAAAGGTTTTTGCTGCTTAGCCACCTCCTGCATCCTCTGCTCCTCCACCTGGCGCTGGTTCTCCTTCTTGCTCTTAATCCTGCAGGCACAGAGAGCTTTCACTGACCTCCTCAGACGGGGAAGAAGATTCCCAACATGACCTCCACACCAAGACAGGTGCTGGACCACGAATACCCACAGTGACACACACTCCTGTTCTTCAAAAGCCTCCCGAGATGCTCTTCCACCCTTAAGAAACTAAGAATGGTGCCTGAGGTCCTTTATACCCACCCAGAGAGCAGCAGTTCCTGGGGACAATTGCTCAGCCTTCCCACGTTTGATTTCCTCAAGCTGGGCAGTTTGGACTCTGCTTTAAGCAGTCCTCGCAAGAAGTCAATGACAAGGAAAATAAGGCTGCAGAAGCACAACAGAAAAACTCCAAGGATCTCATACCACCTCTGAACGGGCTCCAAGAAGTTAATTTTTCCTTTTTTAACTAAACCTTTCCCCATTGCCTCACTCTCCCTTGCACCTACATGGCACCACAACCCCTTTCACGGAATCTGGATTGTATAACTCAAAAACTGCAAAGCACATTCCCTTGAAAGTGGCAATTACAAAGCACAAAGACTTTAAACCAAAGCATGTGCCATTTTATTCCCGCTGATGAGTCCCAAATGTTATCACATATTACACCCTGATCTCTGCCAAAAGGCATTCAGAATATCAAAGCTAGGGAGAAGCCAGGGGAAGGAAGCATAATCGAATGGGACATTTAGATGTTACTCTATTTGTTGGGTCAAATACGAATGCTCAGAATGAAAGCACTGAAACCAAACTTCTCTTGTCAAGTTATAAACTCTTTTTTATGAAGTGGTAATAGTGCCTTAACTACACTGCCATAAATCTTCCGCTATACAAACCAAGGCCAAGGCCAGCTTAGCATTACACAAAGAAATTGCAAAAACAGCTTTTTTTTTTTTTTTTTTTTTTTTTGCTGAGCAGCTTGCAGGCCCAGCAGAGCCCCTGCAACTACGAAAAGAAAAGAAGGGAAAAAAAAAGATCCATCAGTAACTATGAGGTCCCTTGCATTTCACCAGCACTTGCAGGGCAAAAAGTGCCTCCAAATCTCTGAGCACCAATTTAAGTTTCAGGAATGTGGCTGGAGAAACATTTCTTTGCAATTTCTGTCCAAAAAATGACCACCAAAAAAATACCAAGACCTCACGCTCCAGGACGCTGCACTGCAGCAGGCTGGAGTCACTTAAGGGCTGGAGCATTTCTGCTGCCTGCTGGTCATCCCCTCAGATTGATTGGAATTGGCTGCAGGTGGCAGCTGGGCTACACTCCTTTTTTGAAACTGTGCTTAAATTGAATGGAATGGCCAAATCTTGCCCTCACAGCCTGGTCCCACAGAACCAGAGTCAGAGCACAAGGAGATCAGGGAGACGTGTTATTTTATGCCAGAGCAAATCAAAGACAAAAATATGGAGCATCTTTCTTCTTTTAGTGCGAATTTGCAGAGCTTCTCCTTAAGGACTCCCCTAACGGGAAAGGTGACCCAGTCACCAAAACACAGAGAGACTTTCATGTAGATACTGAGTTTTTCATTCTGGGAACAAATGCTAAAATAAGTTTTTATTATGCTATACAAATGTTTATAGCTGTTGGGGTGAAGGGTCTGATATAAAAATCCAGAGAAGACTGGCTTAAGAACAATGCCAATCTCACCCCAATGTTTCTGACAGTGGCAGCAGCACGAGGGCTGGGTGTTGGTGTCCCAGGGAACTGCGCTGCGGCGAAACGCGTCTCTCCAAGCCTGACACCTCAGCTCCCAGCTCCCCCCAGAGCTGCACGGGGACTCACAAACTGAACAGAGAACTGTTGGGTGCCTCCAAAGGACTCAGCACAGCCTGTGGGTCTCTGTTCCTGTTTCAGGTGAATGAAACCCACCTGAGTTAATGGTTTGTGCACCAACACAGGAAGGGCTTCTCTCAGCTGACTTCCTGATTCATCTTTAAAAGTTCATAAAGAGGCAAAGGAGTCAGAAGAGGTGCTATCATGTGGTGTTGGAGTCTCCACAAAGCCTCCATGCCCTGCAGGGTGGGCTGCAAGGGGCACGTGACAGGGTGCTGCTCACCACACGCACTCACCCAGCAATCCTCCTCTGCCGCTCCTTTTGCCTCTGCCGCTCTTTCACTTGCTCTCGCTCGGCACTCATGAAGAGACGCCTGCACCGCAGGTACTCGATCCGACGCTGCAGGAATGAAGGTGCAGCGTTGAGAAAAATGCCTTGGAGCAGACTCAATATTAGGTAGTACAGACACTCAAGATTGACTTCTGGAGTTTGAGATCACCAAGATGGAATCCTCACTCTTTCTCCAAAGGATCCTCAGAAGTCGCTTAACAGCCAAGGACTGAAGAAAGAGATGGAGAGATGAGGAAAGGAGAACCAAAGCATCACGGAGCTCTGGAGAGCTTCATGGAGCACTGAAGAGCTTTGTACCAGTGCTCTCTGACTGATCCTCCTACGGATAAGGAATCTCTCATCTGAACTCTTGCTTTCCTCCTGGAAAAAGTCCTATTTCCCACCTAATCCCACTAAAGGAGTGTGGTATAAACAACAGTGCACAACCCCAAGCTGAACTCACCACATGCAGAACTGCAAACATTCAGTATTTGGGCTTCAGCTTAAACCCACAGCTGCAGCAAGGGGGAGGAAACCTGCTGGCTAAAGCTTACAGGCAAAGCGCTCCCACCTGAAGGGGAAGCAGTCAGCATGCAGCATGCCTGAGCCCCATGATTCCAGCAAGCTCAAGGCACAGTCTTCCTCATCAATACCAGGAGCTTTGGGCTGAGGGTGTTCACCCTGTTCTCTGCAGAGCCTTGCACAGCTGGATGTAAAGGCACAGGAGAGATTGGCAGGCTGAAAGGACAGAAAGCTGGATGGAAAAAAACCACATGGAAGATCCTGCTGCAAAACCAGTTATCTCAGAATGAATCAGAGCCAAGAAGATACAAAGCAAGGGGCAGAAGGAACCAAAGGGGGGAAGGAACAGTCTGACAAACCCCAGCTGCTGTCACGACTTCTAGAAACCACAACTGAATTTCTGGATCAGCTTGTTAGAAAATGCACATAAAGAACAAAAACACAATTTATTCAAAGTCCTTTTGAGTTTTAGGCTGTAGACTACAAATAAGTTGGGGGGAAAAAAAAAAAAAAAAGAAATGTTCAAGTCAGAAGGAAGCAGGAAAAAATAAGCCATTTTCTTAAGGGATCCAAGAGAAGCAACCTCTTCACCTCTCCTGCATTAACATGAGCCAAAGTGTTGGCCACACATTGGTCCTGGTGATTAAATCAGACCCTCAGCACGCTACAGAAAGAGGCCAGATCCCATGAGCAGCACACAGCAAACCCCAATAAGCTTCAGCCACTCCTGAATTGAGTCAAGCAGCACTGCTCTGCTCAAGCAAAGGGCCAGCCAAGAGGAAGGAAACTCCCTGCCTTGTGCTGACCAAGCGGAGCAGCTCACGCGGAGCACAGCCAAGCTCCTGCAAGCATCAGGGCTGCAGCCTGAAAGCCACCATCCCTCCTGCTGTGTGCTGATATGCAGGGAACCTTTTATACTCCCAGCCTCATACACAAACAAGATTAACTGGGGCTTTGTTCAATTTTTTTCTTTTCTTTTCACTGAGCATTTTTGGCAGCTCCTCCCTCTCTCTCCATGCAACTGCAGAGAACAAATCACAGCACCTCACAGCCTGTATTTCGCAAGGTTGAAGGAACCAAACCTTTTTTCCTAAAGCATTTTTAAGCATTTTTGCATCATTCAGATCCCAGATACTGTGGGAACAGCAACTAGTGTTGGCACATAGGGTCACAACAGACTTAAAAAAAAAAGAAAAAAAAAAAAAAAAAGGAAGTTGGTGGGTTTGCTCAAGAAACCATCAGCACTGACAAACTCAGCAGATGCTTCGTGCACCACTGCTGCTCCAGAGGCTTCTTCTCTGAGCCAGCAGCATCACCTAGCTCCCATGCATTTTACTCCTGAAACAGACACAAAACAATGAGCACTTAGCTGCAGCAGACAAACCTGCTTCTTGCTTTCCTCTTGGTCTATGCCAGCCCACAGGACAAGGGGAGCTCGACAACCAAGCGTCGTTCTCTGCAGAGACTCAGGTGAGCTAAAATCCTTCGCTGATCCATCAGAGAACTGAAAGATAACAGGAGAGCAGCATCAACCTTCCTCTTTCCTCCAGAAAGTCCTCCAGGCTGGAGGTGGGTCCTCTCTGCATAATCCCCAGAGTAACACTGGGGACATTAGCTGCACGCAGGATCACTTCAGAAGGACAGCATCCCACATGAGGGACCCACACAGAGCAGGGAAGTAGTGAGGATGAAGGAGCAGCAGAGATGGAGCACCTGAATGCCATTCCCTGTTCCCTTCCACCACTCAGGAGGAGGAGGGTGGATGGGAAGGCAAGTAATTTTAGTTTGCTTTTAGCTCTCACTACTTTAATCTGTTATCAATAGGCAATAAATTACATTCATCTCCTTACATCAAATCTGTTTTTCCCCATGAAGACTTATCAGTGAGTGACCTCTGGGGCCCTGGGCAGCCTAGTCTGGTATTAAATGGGGAGTTTGGTGGCCCTGCATGTGGCAGGGGGGGTTGGAGGTTCACAATCCTTGAGGTCCCTTCCAAACCTGGCCATTCTGTGATTCTATCCTCATCTCAACCCACGAGCTGTTTTTTCCATCATATTTTCTCACCCTGCTCTGTTGAAGAGTGGGAATGACCGAGCAGAGGGATGGAGCTCAGCTGCTTATCAGTGCCACACCACTCCAATGGGTTGGCTTCTCCCCATCACCAGAGAGAAGACATGTTCTGCATCTCCATGTGGGAGCATGCAGAACAAAGCTTTGACAAAACTCTTCTAGAGGTACCCTTAGACTTTTCTGTTTCAGTCCAAATAAAGATTCATAAAACCCTCTCACCTGTTGAACTTTCATTGTGAACTTCATGAAGAGCAAGAAAACAATAGCAACACAGGGAAAAGTGCAGAGGACAACAGACAGCATCTCCCCAAACCCTCTGCCTTCTTCACTCCACTCAAGGTATTTGTCAAGTCAGTATTTCAGCTGGACCAGCCACCAAACAAAAGGCACATACTGCTTCAGCCATATCGTATTTGCTAACTATTCCAAGTAATCCAAAGGGCAAAACATTTCCATACCTCAGATGCTTAATAAAGCTGCCTGAAAACAGAAAACCCATCGATAAATACATTAGTTCCCTTCTTGGGAGCATGCACGTTAATGGTGCTCCTAAGGATGAGCGATCTCGGCTCATTCCTCTGACTAAAATCTTCTGTTTTTTCCCCTTTTAACAGAGGATTCTGGCCAGTTTGATGCATGCACACCTCTCCCATCCCACCACTGCCTCCAGCAGGGCAGAAGGACACAGGACAGCTGCGTTCCTGCTGCCCCAGCCTGGAGCTTGATTAAGCACCCAGTGCAATTGCACAGTGAGTCTCAGATTTCTGCTGAGCATGAGACAACTGGCATGATGAGGCAGGCGCACATGAAACCATTTTGGAAGCCGCAGCGCTCAGATCAAAGCCATGAGAGCACAACGTCAAAACGATATGGCTGTTCTAAGAGCAGGAACAGAGCTCTCATTACACTTACCTACTAACAGGCTCCAAGCACTTAAAAACGGTGCTCTTGTGCCTACAGATCAAGATACAAGTTCCTGTGCACCTTCTTGCAGAGCCCTTGTGCGGTGCACGCCACAGAGCCTTCTCCAAGCCACCGATCTCACCTTGCTTTCACACTCTTTGGTCTTTGTTGACCAGAGGTGACAGCAGGCACAAGCTTGCCAGGTGTGAAGGTGCAAATGGAACTACAACAGCAGCCTCATTGCCCTTGCCCGAACGTAACCCCCAAAGACTTGCACTTCTTAAGTTCAACTGGCCCAGACTCATGTCTCACTTTTCTAAATTCCACTTTGATGTAAAAATCATCATCTTGCTCAGCCTGATGTGGAGCTGTCGTCTGGTCTTTCAGTTCAGCTGGAAGATCGTGATGTCCTGCTAGAATAAGCTCCTCGTTCTCACATTCAGTGGACACCGGGGCACACAGCACTGATTCCTGGAGGAGAGAGGAGGAAACGTGAGGTTCAAATGTGACTGCTTTAGGTGCAGAATGCAAAGGCAGTGTCCTTGAGTAAGGGTTAGACATACTTTTAACCTCAGGGCACCTGCTCTGAGAAGCTAGTTGAGATCTGGCAGGCAGCAATGCAATGTATTCAAACATCACCGCAGGGCTTAAGAGCCAGAAAATCTAGCAGGGTGGCTCCTAACTACATTCTCACCAACTGCAGAAACAGGGACAGAAGTGTGTGGGGTGATGGAAAGAAAACACCTTTACACCTTTCTAGGCAACACTTCCTGACTGCAAGGATGTGAGGTGAGCAGGATTGCTTAAGCGACGCTCATTCTGTGCTTGTTCAGATGGTAAGTGGGCAGGCTCCTGAAAGGGTATTAAAATATTTTGAGAGGCAGCAGATTGTTTCCTACAAACTAAAAATCAAAATGCCAGAAGCAAGCTCTGAGCCAGATTTTTTTTTTTTCCTTGCTATCCCTTCAGCAGGATAGAAACAGGGACAGGAAGGGAAGAGCAGAAGTGCTTGCAGAGTGAATCAGCAGGAAGAATGTGGGTCAAGCCAGGAATCGCCCAGGATGGTTGTGCTGCTGCAATACATGGGGCATGGAGGGCAGCCTGGAGCCAGAAGGAAATGAAACTGCAGAGAAAAAAAACAAACGTTTGGGGAACAATCAGCTGGGGAAAAGAATTCAGGTGCTATCATGCTGGAGACTACAAACACTAAAGACAAAGCAACGAAAGGCATGGTGAGCAGGATCACCCGGAACACAGGACCAGTAATTTCCACGCTATTGTAATCTAGATATCTGCCTGGGAAAGACATGCAGCAGGAAACAGACCAGCAAGATCTCTGAAAAATGTCTGACCTGAAAAGAAATCCCTGGGACAGACCAGCAGTGGTTTCAGGAAATAGACTTCTTGTTTAACAGTCACAGGGAATGCAAGTCTTTACTGGGAAGAAGGAAAAACAAAAGCAAAAGGTGGAAAACGGGACTGAAAAAGCAGATGATCCAGTAAGCAATGCTAACTGAACAAGTATAAGCTACTCTGCCCGAGTGGAGAGCCACGATGCATAGCGAGACAAACCTGGCTCAGCTCCAAGCTCTTTTGGTGCCCATGATCAATGCAAGCACACAGGAAATGGAGCATGGGTCAGATTACAAAAAGAATCACGTAGGAGACAACAAAAGCACACAGGGACATAAAACAAGTGCCACAAAGGCCAAGGCTGTAAGTAAAACAAGAGACATCAAGGTAACAAGAAATCAGGCTTTCAGTAGGGAAGGGACAAGGAGAGGGACAGCTATCAGAGGACACCAGGCACACCACCATCTTATGCTTGTGTGCATCAGCCTTCAGCCAAAGCAGCATTCTGAGCTAGTAACAGCAGCAAGGAAAATCCGGGACTAAACTTGGAAGGAGAAAAGTCAGAATATTCCTAGAAATTGAAACACTGCTTTTGTAAGTGTGTAGGACCTGCCCCAGGCTACCTCCAGGACTGGCAGACAAGCTGGTAGCAGCCCCCTCAGACACAAGAGGAGATCTAGATCCTGAGGAATGGGCACACGTCTCAGTTTTAGCCCAGCTTTTGACATGGCCTAATTCAGCACTTTGGGAAGGAAACATCTATTAGGTAAAACCATTAAAAGGACTTGCAGTAGGATGACAAACACTATCAAGACTCGGTCACACCGGGTTTGCTGAGAAAGGAAAGGACTAAGTGGGCACTGCTCAATAATTTCATTATCAGCCAGGGCGATATCAGCCTTGATAGCATTCGCAGACCCCATAACCACGTGAAGTTGTAGAAGTGCCAGAACAGTTTAAATGCTCGCATCCAAATGAAAGAGACTGGATGGAGAAGGCAGCACAAGGAAGTTCAATCAGGACAAACAAAAAGGAAGAGCAACAGTTCATCAAGGTGTTAACTGCAACAGCCTTTACCCCCGAAAAGGAGGGAATAAGCTGCTGTCTTAATTATGACCATGGAAACCAGGCGTGTATGCAGGAAGAAAGATTCACATTAACAAAAGACCTCTTTTCTATCTTGGAATAATACGAGAAAGCAGTGCAATGAATTAACATATTCACTCTGGACTAAAGTTGTCTACAAAAGCTAAGAGCGCCTTCTTGTCAGAGGTTTTAAGGAAGCACAGATCAGCCTTTTTCTGCAGCTCAGGTAAGGGTGCATGTGGTGACCCGCAGTCTCTCCCAGACTCGTTCCTCACTGCTGTGGACAACCCGTGTGACTCGCACACCACACATCCCACAGCCGCTGTCTGCTCCAAGGGCCTGCATTGCACAGGCTGTGTTACTCATGTCAGGATGCAGCACCAACAGCTAAGTAATGTTCTCTCTCCATCTTGCTGAGCATCGAGGACTTGAGTAGAAGCTACATGCGGTGCTTGAAATAAATACAAGTTCCTTGAGCCATAATTACAGCGTTTCTGCAATTCTTGTTCACAAAGCTAACTTTCTCAAACAGACACCCAATAGTACGGAGCAGGAAGAGTCAGACCAGCCCTTACATAAAAAGGCATTTTATAGATAACAGCTAGCCAAAATGCACTTCACCTTTGATGAACCCGAAAAGAGAAGGGAATGAAGAAGTGCAAGACGGGCAGGAAGCTGGCTCCAGTGGAGGCAATGAGACAAAACAGTAGGCTGGGCTGCTGCTAGCATTCTCCAGAACTTGCAGATGGGCAAAGTACATCAGTTAAAAAAAGGACTTGGCATACAAAGCAGGACACAGTTATGCCAGTAGCTGTGGCATAAAGCTGATCTTGAGCAATCAGAACAGGATGAAATTCAACAGCACAAAAGGTCAGGCACTTGGGACTAATCTTGTTATGCGGCTCCTATGTTCTTAGCGCTCTGAGAAAAGGAGATGCATGCCAACAACTGTCTGCCGGAAGCCAGCCCTGAATGAGGAAGGTCCTCCAGGTCTCTGTCACGTTCACAAAACAGACTGCTGCAGTAAGAGCAGTTGAAGTTTGCTGAAGGGCACACAAGGGGTGGGCCGATCACCGCATTCCTCCCAGATCCCCAGATTACAATCTAAGCCTTTAAAATATTATTTAAATTCTGACTTCCTAGTTTATCTTTCATTAATCTTGCAAACAGAGGTGTTTCCACCCACTGTCCTGCTGCCTTCTCTGAAAGGTGGCTGCAAGAACAGAAACATCCACGCAACAGAGCCCTCGGGCCCTGCTCGTCCATGGGCAGGTACGTCACCACCAGGGTCACAAAGCCACAGATTTTGCTGAAGAACCTCCCCGAGTGACTCTTCCGGTTCGCAGTTCGCACCAGCCCTGCCCACGGCCTTGCAGGTAACTCACTCCCTGCCCAGCTGCCCCACTCACATCTTGCCTCTGGCCACGCGTCCACGTGCCGCCGGGGAGCTCTGGGGCCTCCATGCCCTTGGGCACTGTCCGACAGGATGCCAGCCTGCGCCGGACTTGTCTCATGGCTCTGCTGAGCTGTCGTGAGGAGGACAGAAGGATGGACGCAAGTCAGCAGATGTCCTCCAGGAGTGCTGCACCAAGGAGTTCATTTACATGAAGGAGGCATCCCAATGGGCCCTGCTCAACACCAGCTCCTCGATAAACACATTATAATGTGCCAAATGCACCATAACCACTACTGAAAACACGACAGTCCCTACAACACATTCGCCGAGATTTCAGGGTCCCACACAGTCCATCTGCAGAACACACGCTCAATGAGGTAGCACCATCTAGTGCCTCCTCTCCAACATGGCATCCCAGCACAGCAATAGGTCACAGCTGAAGATTTGCAGCAGGTTTTAACAAAAATTCACTGTATCTGCAAGCAGCGGGGCAAGTACAAGTGTCCTACGGAGCAGTACACCAACATTTGTTAAAAACAAGCATAAGCCAATGCTTTGTTCAGCATAAAATATATAAACATAATAGGCAAGTGTTGTAAGAGGGTAGAAAACAAAACGTCGCCCATTTTCCATCTTAACCCTAAAGCACTCAGCACAATGGAACAGGGGTGGAAAGGATGAGGGTGGATGGGCCCCACGCACCTGGGCAGCTTGCTGCTGGAAGGGCTCGCTGGGCACTCCGTGCTCCTCCTGCTGTGCCAGGGCAGCAGGGCTGCAGATGGCGGGCAGGGGGCGGCTCCGGAACACACACGTGTTCTTCTGGGGGGTCTGCTGCAGCACCGAGCCCAAGCACTGCACGGCGAGGTTGCTCTCCTTCTCTGTCTGCCAGGGTAAAAAGCCACGTGCAAATCTCCAGTCATCATCTCCCACCTGGCTGGCACATGCTTCCGCAGAAGCTCATGCTGAGCTTACAGGATCGCACCCTCCTGCGGTTAAAACCAGGACTCTAAAGAACCACAAGCAAACACCAGCAGCTTGGCAGCTCTCTGCTCTGAGTGGTTCTGGCAGTAACCTGAGGATGTTCCCACTGGACCGTGCCTTCTCATCGCTGGAAGCAGCCCAAACACCCTCAGGGTGTCCAGAATTGTTGGTATTTCAGTACTTCCCTTTCTCACTGTACAGTGAGTTTCTGGCAACCATCACTGGACTTTAAGAGGAGGAAGGATTAAATAATACATTCAAAGGATCATCTAAAACAAGCTCTTGGAGGGAAATGAGAGTATGTCATGGAATTGCTGCTTGGGAATTGCTATGTGAAGAGACTAGCAGAAACATGCTGCTTTCCTCTGACACAACCAGGAGACACCTGCACCATTCACAACTCAGCCTGGCTATTTTTTAACACTCGAGATCCGAGGGGTCAGCAGGACTTTGTTCTCTAGATATTGCCCCAGAGAGCCAGCGACCTTTCCATTGAAACAGAAGGCTCAGTGCACCTCCAGCATCAGAGCAAGCCAAGGTGTTGGGCTGCCTTACTTGTGGGTTTGCCCCTTGCAGCAGTGGTGCTGGAGCCACAAGTTTCCTCTTACTGATACCCTAACTTGGGGTTGATAATGTTTTTTTCACCAGTTTAGAGGGACGCTGCTTTGGACGGCAGAGAGAAGGAGCTGCTCACCGCCTCACAAGACCTCTGCAGCTGCTGCTTTCTTCTCATCTTGACCTGCTGGTTCACCCGGCGCTTCACCTCTCCCTGGAAGTGCCTCAGCCTCATCGCCTTCCTCCTCTGCTGCTCCTTCAGCTCCTCCTCAACCTGAAATGCTGAAGTCTGGAAGAGATGAAAGCAGATTTCACGTGGTTTTGCAACACTGCAGCCCACATCCCTGCCTCCCCTCCAAAGACCTGCAGCAACAGGCCAGATAAGCAGCACCCAGTGAGCTTCATAATAATGTTTTATTTCAAGTGTGCAAAGTCCCAGCTTGGACAACGTATACTGGATTGCTACTGGCTAGAATCAAATCTAACTAGCCAGGTGCTGTTACAGAGCACACACGCTTCCTCCTTTGACCCCATGCACAGAAAGGAAAAATAAGAGCATAGCCTGATGCAGTGACTCCTGATCACCGTTCCACAAACGGATGCTCAAATATTCAAAGCCAAAGAACGGGGCTGGCCCAGGTCACATTAATGCTCTGTGCATTTCTCACTGAGTGTCTTGCAAGAGCAGTGCTGGACACATATCAAACACTGCAGACCACAGCACAGGCAGAGCTACTGCTCTGACAGTGATTTTACCATCCAAAGTGAAAGATTAAAAGGAATGACCTAGAAATTAGGTTTTCATAGTTCCCAGTTGAAGCCACAACAGAAAATCCTGCTAACACTACCAAGGCTTAAAGAAAGCCAGCTCCATTTCCTGGCTGCCAGATAAATAAGTCACTGGGCAAAACCCTGGAAAAGGGATCTGCAGGGGCAGATTGTCACCAGCTGCAGAGTAATTCAGTTTTAATTATTTAGATGCTCAGCTTTATACTGCTTTACATCAAACACAGCTTTGAGGAAGAGATCGAAGGGCAATAAGTGGAGCCACTGTAAGCAGCTGACAGACAGGGCTGTGGGGTTGGTATGGGTTACATCCTACCACCCACCACATACTTTTACAGCCTCAAATCGCAGGGATGGCTGCACCCCATACCTCAGTGCCAGGAAAACGAATGGCAGCAGGACCCCATTGGCACAACCACAGCATGAAGGCAGGCAGAACTCCACACTACTAGCAGCACTGAAGATGCCATTTACAACTCGCCATGCTCCCTGCTGGCAATCTCATTAGCAATGCTGATTGAAGGCATTCATTTAATTTTTTAATACGACCCACTGCTGTAGGCAGGTGTATTAAACAAGCTTCAATAACCTCACACAACTCTGCCCACACCTGAAGGCACAAGGGCAAAGGGGAGGCAAGAGCACAGCTGGCGTGTGGCAAACATGCAGAAGGTGCTCTGATGCACTGCAAAGGCTCAGCCCCCAACAACGACCAGCAGCTCTCAGTTGGCTTCAAAACCTGAGCCCCAGGAAGGCTCCAGCTCATCTCAAAGTTTGGCAGTGGAAGTTGCATGAATACAGAGACAATTCATTTCCATATATTATCTCAACCTTTCAGAATTTAAATTACAATATGGAAATAAATCATTGCAGAAGCACAGGAGCTTCTGTAACATTTTGACATTAATTAAAGGGGACTGAACTCATCATCCTATACTTAATGCATTTTTAGTCCTCTTACAATAACCCACAAAGCAGAAATCCCTGAGATAAGCACCAGAGAAGATTTTCTTCAGTATTTCTAATGGATGTACTTCAGAGGTGTGCTCAAAACCCTACAGCATTTCTTTATTTTAAATGAGTAACTTGGAATAAAACCTCTGCTCACAAACATCCTTTAGGCACAAACAGAGAGGTGGCAAACAATACAAAGAGAACTGGTAGGGGGCAAAATGCCAGTAATTGTTAGCTTTGTTACCTATGGTAGAGGTCAGCTGCCAATAGCAAGCTACAAACAGAGATCCAGCTAAAGTTACAGTGGGTGGTGTAAAAAAATCAAGTAATCAACAGCAGCTCTCTATAGAATCAGCAAGGGCCTTCATCTGACCGCTTCTGAAATCAACGTTTCTCATAAAAAATGCAGTGTGCAAATTCAGTGCATGTAGAAGGGGGGGGGGGGGGGGCTACACGGGCACCTGGGCCTCTCGGGACCGCATCAGAGAAAATAATTCGTGCTCCCGGCTGCCTGCAGCCCCAGGTGGAGCTCGCGTCACCCCCGCGGCGAGGCCCGGCAGCACTCACGAAGGCACGGCTCTGCTCGCGGGGGCCGCTCTCCACCCAGGCGCCCACCGGGGCCACCCGCAGGCTCCTCTCGCCCAGCAGCGCCCGTCCCGCCCGCGGTGGTCTCGCCGGACGTCCCAAGGCCCCCCGTGGCGCCGGCGGCCGCGCTCCGGAGGATGGCGGCATTCCGGCACGGCTCCGGGCCGCTCCTGAGGAGAAACGGGGGGTGAGCGCGGACCCGCGGCCTACACCGCCATCCCCCGCCCCCGTGCGACCCCTCACTGCTCAGAGACCCCACCGCACCCACAGCCCATCCCCCATCCCCCCTCGCCACCCCGCACAGCCCCACTCGCCCCGCCTGAGCCGTAGACCCCCTTCGAACTCCTGCCCCCCAGAGCCCCACAGCGGACCGCACCAACCGCCGCTTCCGCCCCAGCGCTTCATTTGAATCCTGGCGCCACTTCCGCCCGCGGCCCCGCCCATTTTCCCGCCCGTTTTCCCGCCCATTTCCCCCACGTGCCGCCCTCCCTCACCGTCCCCGGTTCGCGTCCCGCCGCGGGCGGAAAGGGGTGGGGGGTAGAGGGGGGGAGGGTGGTGTGGAGGGTGTGCGTGCCCTGGGAGCCCCCGGGACATCGCTCTGAAACATCCCTGAGCATCCCGAAAGCGTCCCCAGAGCATTCTAGAGACAGTCCAGAGCACGACCCCAAAGAGTCCTCACAGGGCATCATCCCCACAATTCCTGGAGCATCCTGCAGTCGCCCTCGAGAGCATCTCCCCTCAAGCATCCCAAAAGCATCCCCAGAACACCCTCCAGGTCATCCCTCTGAAACATCCTCCGAGGCAACCCACAAACAGCCTTCAGAGCGTCTCCCTGAAACATCCCACAGAGCATCCCAAAAACGCAATCTAAACCCTGAAAACATCACCTACTGGGGAGCACCACCCCCATAAATCCCACCAGGCACCCCAAAACACCCCCGAAACGTTCCTCCAAGCATCTCTGAAGCACCCCTACAACATCAAACGTCCCCCAGAGCAACCCAGCAGCGTTCCCTGGACCATCCCAGAGCATCCCCTCAAAAAGCCCCTCCCAGCACCCCCGGAGCTGCCCCATAGCATTCCCCAAACCATCTCCCAAAGCATCCCCTGAAAGATCCCCCACAGCATTTCACCTCTGAACGTTCACCAACATCCCCCTAAAATCTCCGAAAATCCTCCCAGATCACCTCCCTATGTTCCTCCAAGCATCCATCAGCGCTCCCCCCCAAAAAACTCCCCCAAAATCGCTGAGCATCCTCCAAAGTGCCCCCAACGCCCCCCCAAACGCCCCCAAACACCTCTGAGCATCCCCGGATGCGTTCTGAGCCACGCCGGCAGCCCGGGGCAGCGCAGCGCTGCTGCGAGGAGCTGGCAGCGCTTTGTGGGACGCAGCTCCGGGCAGCCTGCCCCCCTCCCGCTGCCCCATTGAGCCGTGCCGGGAACTAATTGGCACTGGAGCTGGAACGCAGCCTGGAAACAGCAAAAAGGGAGCGCAGGTTGGAGGTGGGGGCAGCTTTGCAAAATGTGACCCCCCCAAAAAATAGCAACAACAAAAAAAGCACAAGGAAATGGGACGTGGCACCCTGCTCCCCAAATCGCACGGGACTCTGCAGCCATCCCATGGAAAGGGGGCAGAAAATTGCAAATCTGGGTGATTTCTCCCCAAGCAAGTGTCAGCTCGGGCTGCCGGGGAGGCGAAACACACAGGGCTCTATTGAGAGTGCGAGGGACAAATAAAAAAAGGGAAAAAAAATTGCCCGGGCTTAGGGCCAGCAGCACGGAGGGACGTGCCCGGAGCGGGACCGCAAGGCAGAGCAGGGCCCCGCAGCCGGCCCGAAATGTGGGGAGCTGTGGGCACCCCGCGCCTGCTGCCCGCCGCCTGGCTCCTGGCTCTGCATGCAGGTAGGGGCGGCTGGCACCGCCTGCGCCGCGCTGCTTTCCGCTCTTTCTTTTTTCGCCGCAATGGGGTGGGACGGAATGTAATGGGGGATTTGTTCGGGGACGGTTAGGGGGCGGTGGGGTGGACGGGTGCTGCTACCTCTCTTGGCAGAGGGGTGGAAAGGGGGAAATCGGGGCTGAAAGATACGAAAAGAACTCCGTTGCAGGAAAGTGGGCTGTGCTGTGGGAGGGGGGAAGGGGGGCGGCCCCCCGTGCTCTGGCAGCAGCTCCTTGGCTTCCCCAGCTCTTTTCTTGCTCACTCTTCACCTTCCCCTCACAGCCCTTTGGTCGCCCCTGTTATCTCCCATTACCCCCATCCCGCTGCAGCTCACCCCAAAGTATCACAAATTCCCTAAATCCCCCCCAGAAAACTGATTCTGGGGACTCAGCACCCCCTGAGGTACTAGCCCCCACCCTGGGCCTGGTGCAGGAAGGCAGCTGCTGTTTTGCACCATTTCTCTGAAATTTGGACCCATAAGTAGCACAGAAGATGTCAGACTGAGGATGCAAAGTGCATCAGTTTTGAACTCCAAAATTTATTGCATGGAGTGGAGGGGGTGGGGTTGAAGAAATAATTGACCTTTTGGGGAAGCATTAGAGTTTTGGAGAGGTTTGTGTGATGCTCTCTAAATCCCTCCCTTTATCCCCCCAAAAACCTGAAAAAACAAAGCAGTGGGATTAAAACAGGCACCCAGTTGTGTTTGAGGGATGGGGCAGGGGTTGCATCCTAGACCTCCAGCCAGATTTTCCCCCAGAATTTCACCCCGCAGTGCCTTTTCAAGGCTGAGCTTCATGGCTGTTGGGGAGGGCGGATGGACGGATGCTGCATACCAATAGGTCCCGTGACTTTCGAGCTTGTTTAAACCCTTTCTTGCTCTGCTCGCCTCCCTCCTCACCCTCCCCAGCTGATTTCCCCTGTTCAGTCTGGTATTTGTTCACCTCTGAGTGATGCCATCTGGACAGAGAATCATGAAGTCCCCAAATTGGTGGAGATAGGAGTTTTGGGGAGTAAACCCATTCTTTATTTTTGTATTTATTTCTTTTTCTCCAAAGAACAGTTTCGTAAGCTGTTTGTTGCTTGCTTTGAGCTCAGCTAGTTTGCATTTCCCCATGGGGTGATGGGGACTGGTGGATCCCCTTGAAACTGGGACACGGGGACTCAATCCCCTTCTCTGTGGCTGTGCACAGAGGGAGGAGTGTTGGCTGCACAAGAGCATCCTCTACAGGGGGTGCAGTGCAAAAATGTCATCCTTGTGCATGCATCTTTGCCACGAGTTGCATCAGACCCACAGTGCACCTTGCAAGGGTTGCATCCACTCCGCTGTGCATTTGGAAAGAGGTTCACCAACCCCACCAACGCACTTCTTGTCAGTACTCCAATGCACTTTGCAAATGATTGCATCAACCCCGATGCAACCAATGCATCAACCCCCTCCAATGCATTTTGCAGAGAGCTGCATCAACCCTTGCAATGCACTTTTTTGAGGCAACGCACGCGTTTTTTAAAAACTCCCTGCAAACAATGGGGGTGCTGCAGTCGAGGGCTTCTTGGGGATGCCTGCCGCAGCTCCGGGAGGGGATTTCCCCTTTTTCGGAGAGCCGGGACGCGGCGCCCGCTGTCTCCCCCCATCCCCAGGTCTGCTGGCGGGGGTGAACATCACCAGCCCGTCGGCACTGGTGCGCGGCACGGCAGGCAAAGCGGCGCTGCTGTCAGTGCGCTACGCCAGCGCCAGCCCCGACAAACCGGTGGTGAAGTGGCAGCTGAAGCGGGACAAACCCGTCACCGTCGTCCAGTCCATCGGCACCGAGATCATCGGCAACCTGCGGCCCGACTACCGAGACCGCATCCGCGTGCTGGAGAATGGCTCGCTGCTCATCAGCCCGCTGCAGCTGGCCGACGAGGGCAGCTATGAGGTGGAGGTCTCCATCACCGATGACACCTTCACTGGCGAGAAGACCATCAACCTCACTGTGGACAGTAAGGGCGAGGAGGGTGCCAGACGTGTTCGGGTTTTCCCAACAGGACAGCTTTGTTCTGGGAGGGATTTGGGCAGCAGAGAGTTATGAGGAGTTTGGCCATATGGAGAGATGGTTCTGGCTTGCTTGCAGCCGAATCGTGTCCCCAGTGGGGTTTTGAGGTCCTTTCCCCATCCCCTGGGTCCATCCATGTCCCACAGGGCATTGGTGTCACCCGGGCTCCCATCATCCACAGTCCCCATCTCAAAGCCACAAGTGTTGGTGGCCTCCTCAACAGTGCTAGAGCTCAGCGAGTTCTTCACCCTCAACTGCTCACATGAGAATGGCACCAAGCCCACCTACACCTGGCTGAAGGATGGGCGGCCGCTGAACAACGACTCCCGCCTCCTCCTCTCCCCTGACCAGAAGATCCTCACCATCACTCGTGTCCTCATGGCAGATGATGACATCTACAGCTGCCTGGTGGAGAATCCCATCAGCCAGGGCCGCAGTGTCCCTGTGAAGCTCACTGTCTACCGTAAGATGTGTCCCCACAGCTGGCCATTGCTGGAAGATGCAGCTGGTTAAGCTTTTGGGGGTATTTCCTCCTCACTGCTCTCTCCTAGGCCGGAGTTCCCTCTACATCATCCTCTCTACGGGTGGCATCTTCCTGCTCGTAACTCTGGTGACTGTTTGTGCCTGCTGGAAACCTTCCAAGAAGTATGGCTTGGGGGAATACAGGAGACAAAGGGATCCTTCTCCTAACCTATCCCGTCCCATCCTATCTTCCCTGATTCTATCCCATCCTATCCTTCCCTTCTCCATCCCATCTTGTCGCGTCTCATCCCATTTGCTCCCCTCCCTTGTAATCCTGTTCCATTCTGTCTCATTTCATTCTGTTTAATTCCATCTCATCCCATCCCAAATTGCCCCGTTCTGTCCTTTCTCACCGCATCCCATTACATCCCACGTCACCCAGTTCTGTCCCACCCTGTCCTATCCCATCTCACTCTGTTCCACTCTCCCTATAGCACCATGGTCACCCGTGGCTGTGTTTGGGGCCATTCTCTCATTGGTATCATTACCGTCACCGCCACGGCAGTGACCATGACCATCAGCATCAACACCAACATGACCGTGACCATGACCACCACCATGACTGTCACGGTTACTATAATTTTGACCCATGACCACCATCATCACAGCCTCTGTTCACTCTCCAGACCGAAGCAGCAAGCAGAGCCACCTCCCCCTGACTACACAGAACAGGATGAGGAGCACCCCAAGCACGAGGGTGAGTGCGGCGCTGGCAGCATGGTCAGCACCGCGCCGTGGGCACCCACCTACTCCCCTTCCTGCAGCTGAGACCGTCCCGCGTGGTGCCGACCATGATCGCAAGACCCCCCTGGCCCTCTACATCCTCAAGGAGCAGGTGAGTGGGTGGCGGGGATGCACTGCGGGCAGTCCGGAACATTGCGCTTACCGCAGTGCCATGCTGTCCCTGCAGGACACTGCAGCACCTCAGGAGGATTCATCACCACCCGCTGGGCGCTCACCAGGACGCGGGGCTCGCCGCTACCATCGCTCACCTGCTCCAGCCCGGCCACCCCGCTCACCCCCCGGCTCCCCTGCGCGATCCCGCTCTGCTGCGCGCCTGCTGCGGGCCACCGGGGTCCCTGCCATCCGTGAACAGGAGGAAGGCAGCGCCCTGGAGATCAGTGCCTGAGCTAGCGGTGGTGCTGGGGAACACGTGCATGGCCCGGCCTGGCCCAGGCGTGGAGGGGTGACACAGGGCATGGTGGAAAGTCACTAATTTGGTATTGAACTTTGCCGGAGCTGCACCCTTCCACTCCGTTGGGGTGCTGGGGTGTTGCTGTAGTGACCGTGGGGCCGGGTGTGGGGCGCATGGGGAGCACACACACACACATGCATGGGACATATGTGGAGCATGCACAGAGAGCCCACACCGTCTGCAGAGAAAGTGAGCATGGAGCACATGGAGTGAGTGTGCACAGAGCGTGCACAGAACATGCAGAGAGCACATATGTGGTGTGCAAAGAGAGCGTGCAGGAGCATATGCAGGAGAGTGCTGAGAGTGTGCTCAGATTGTGCGGGGATATCACAAACAGAGCATGCAGAGAGATGGTGCATGAAATATACGGAGAGAGCATGCAGATAGAGTGTGCACAGAGCCTGCAAGAGAATGTGCATGGACTGAGTGGAGAGAGCAGCCTGGAGTATGGAGAGAGGGCATGTACAAAGGACGCAAGAGAGCATGCACAGGACTGTATAGACAGAATGCACACAGCGTGCAAAGGTAGCGTGCAAGAGCACATAAATAAAACATGTCAAAAGCATGTCAAGAGAGCATGCACCAAGCATGCAGCTAAGACCAGACAGACTGCATAGCAGAAGTACTTAGAATGTGACATGAAAGTGAAAGACTCTAAGTGAAAGACACTTAGAATGTGTGCATGGCATGTGCATGGAGCATGCAGGTAAGTGAGCAATTTGCAGAGAGTGTGCCAGCATTTGGAGTATGCTCCAAATGTGCATGGAGCGTGTAGAGAGCATGAGTGTTCAGAAAGCATGGGGCGTGTGGAAGGAGCGTGCATGGAGTGTGGGAGAAGAACATGCACAGAGCATGCACATGTTATGCATGTGCAAGAGCACTGTGCACATGACCACAACCCTATGCATGCAGTTGGTGTGCCGGCTCCCATGCGCACGCACACCCACACACACCAGCGGAAAGGCCCCCAGCCCTCTGGCTGCACTGTACCCAAACACGGGCCTAAGTCCCAGCAGTGAGCAGTGCCCTTGCAGCCACCAGCCACCCTCTGCTGCCTCTGGATTTTCTGTGAAAATCTCCTGTTTTTCAGCGCACCCACATGCATTGCTGCAGGATCCCCAGGAGTAGGTTTAGGACAGAGCCGAAGGGCCGGGGCGCCAGAGCAGGTGCTGGGGCAGCCCGTGGTGCTCAGCGTGAGCAAGCACTCGTGGATGCTACTAACCAATAAACTCCATGTGTTACCCAGCTCCAAGGTGCTCGGTGTGTTGGGGCGGTGTGCTGGGAGGGGGGACAATGTGAGGAAGACGGGTGGCAGCTGGGAAGAACCAACTCAGTGCACCCGTTCAGGCAGCAAGAACGAGGTCAGCAAGACAGCTGGTGGGGAAATACCAAGTTGGAGGGAAGTAGCACCCGAAGACAGTTTGGGAAGTGCTGAAATTTCCCTCAGATTTTAGTTTGCAGTGCCCCTTTGAGACTGTTCACTCCAGTCCCTACTTATGGCATTGTGCCATGCAGCCCTCCCCGCCCCATGCTGATCTCACTTCTCCTTAACCCACCCTTCCGTGCAGCCCACTGGCTGCTCCTCCAGCCAGGCTGACTGCGTCCCCCAGTGCTTCCCGTCCCTCGCATCCGGCCATTGTACCCTACCGGGAAGGACTGCATCCAGGGACAAAGTGGGAGGCCATGGAGGGCGGCTGGGCCATGGCGCTGGGGCTCTGGGCTACTGCACTGTGCCTGGGGGGCTGCCACCCCTCCGGAGGGGACATGGAGTCACACAGCACCCAGCGCCCAGCTGGTAAGGACATCATGGGGATGGTGATGGGTGGGTGGCGAATGTCCTAAAAGGCGTCTCCACCAAGGGACGTGTGCCCTCTCCCACAGAGCTGCGGGACAATTTCCGCCTGCAGCCCGGGGACCTGGTGGTCGTGGCAGGGCAGGCGCTGGAGCTGGACTGCGTGCCCCCCGCCGGGCAGCCCGAGCCCCGCGTCACCTGGAGGAAGGACGGCGTCACCCTGCGCCTGGCTGGGGGCCGTCACCAGCTCACCCAGGGGAAGCTGCGGGTGGCCTCGGCACGTAGGAGCGACGCGGGGGTCTATGTCTGTGTGGCAGCCAACGCAGCAGGCGAGCGGCACAGCCGGGGTGCTCAAGTCACCATCCTGGGTAAGCTGCAGTGGGTGAGGGTCCTGGGGCACAAAGACGCACCACGTCACCTCCCCGATGTCTCCTCCCTGCAGAGAAGCCGGTCATCGTGCGGCGGCCAAGTGATGTCACAGCAGTGGCTGGCAGCACGGTGGCGCTGAGCTGTGGCGCGCAGGGCGACCCAGCACCGCGGGTTCAGTGGCACAAGGAGAGCGGGGATCTGCCCTGGGGGAGGTAGGAGGCGGTGAGGTCATCTCTCCTGTGTGGGTGACACGGGGTGATGGGATGTTGGTGTCCACAGGCATGAGGTGGATCAGGAGCACACGCTGCGACTCTACGCGGTGACGGCAGCTGATGGTGGTGCCTACGTCTGCACAGCCCAGAGCCAGCTGGGCAGCGCTGCCGCCACTGCCCGCCTCCGTGTGGAAGGTCAGTGGGGACCACCAGAGACACCACGTGGGGGCATCTGAGGGGGCAGCTGCTGGGGGCCATCTCATGGAACTCAGTTTCATTGAGTTTGCTTTAAAGAGGTTCATCCAAAGCGTTATCCACGGGGAGTCCATCCGAGGGCGTCCATCAACAAAGGGCCTATCTAACTGAGTCATCTCAGGGGATACATTCAAGCAGAATGCAGCCAAGGGGGTGGGAATCCTTCCAAAAGGGGGTTCTGTACGAGTAGGTCCATCTACAGGATTCCATTCAACAGGATCTATCCAAAAGGTTCCATTCAGACAAGGTGCATTCAAGGGGAATCACTTGAGTAGGGGTCAGTTTAAGGAGACTCCACACAAGAGGATTAAAGGGGAACATTTTGGAACCATCCAAGAGGACAAATGGGATTCAACTAAGCTGCTTCCTCCAAGGGGATCCATCTAGGGAGTTCTGTCAGGGGGGATTCATTACAGTGGGATCCAGCCAAGAGATATCCATCCAAGGGTTTCATCTAAGAAAGATGCATCAGTGGGAATCCACCATGGGATGCAGCGGAGGAGGCCGTTCAAGAGCTCTTCATCCGCAGGGTCCATTTAAGTGTAACCACGCGAGGAGGCATCTTGGTCTCCAGTCTTTCTGGGGTGCAGGAGCCACCGTTATCCTCGCTCTTTCATGCAGGGCAGCTGCCGGCAGGCCGGTGGGAGGCCGCACGGCAGAACCTGCTGGCTGTGCAGCTGCAGCTGGACAACGGCACTGCACTGCCCACCAACGGCACTGTCTGGCTCCGCTGGAAGGTAGGTGTGCCTCTACCGAGTGGTGGAATAAGATCCTCTCCTTACGTCCCCATAACCCTTCTTGTCCCATCCAGATGGTGACACCAGGGCCAGCTCCAGAGGGCTATGTGGTGCTGTATCGCTGCCTGCTCCCTGCCAGCACTGCCTGGTCCCAGCAGGACGTGGGCAGGGAGCTCAGCACCGTCATCCCTGCGCTCCAGCGGGGCTACCAGTATGAGTTCAAGGTCCGACCCTACGCCGGTGGGACCCAGGGCTTGGACAGCAACAGCTGGCACCTCTGGATCCCTGAGGAAGGTAGGTTGGGTTGGTGGGAAGGGAGATGTGGGCAGCTATGTGAAGGTCTTAGGGGCTCAGTGTTGCTGTCCCAGCAGTGCCAAGCGCAGCACCCCAGCGTGTCACCGTGGGCCAGGCTGCACCAGGGAATGGTACCGTTATCGTGAGCTGGGAGCCACCTCCTCCTGATGCCCACAATGGCATCATTCGAGGCTACCAGGTTTGAGGGGCAAGGGTGTCATCCATGGGAGTTCCATCTAAGGGAGCTTCATCCAAGGAAGAATACATTCATGGTGGGGTTCCATCCAAGAGGGATCCATCCAAGGTGGGAGAACTGTCCAAAGAGGTCAAACCAATGGGACCATCAAAGAGGGGCCCATCCAAGAAAATCCATCCAAGGGGGTTTCTAAGGGCAGTCATCCAAGAGAATCTATCCCAAGGGGATTCCTCAAGGGAATTTCACCTATCGGCACCCATTAGGTCTGGTCCCTGGGCGAGGGCTGGCTACAACCCACCAACCGTACAGTGGACGGAGGAACACGTCGCTTGGAGACCCTCCTGCATGGCTCTGGGGCCAGATACTGCATCCAAGTAGCCGCGTTCAATGGTGCAGGGCTGGGGATCCCCAGCAACGTCACCTGTGGCGTCTTGGGTAGGAAAAGGGGTCTGCTGTGGGATGCAGCAGGGAATAGAGCAGTGGCACAGGGTGACATCGACTATGCCCTTGCAGAGATGATGGCAGGGAGCACCGGAGTGGTGCAGGTGCTGCAGCAGCCTGCGGTCATCGCAGCCACTGGCTCACTGCTGTGGCTGGCCCTGCTTGCCCTCCTCCTCCTCATCTGCCAGCGTCGCGCCAGCCAGGACTCCATGGCACAACACGGGTGAGTGACTGTGGTGGGGATCTGTGGGGTTCTCTGGCACCGGAGGGGTGGGATCCTGATGACAACCCTTGCCCTGCAGGCGGAAGGACGCTGATGTGCCATGGCTCAGCAGCCCCTGGAAACCTGTCTGTGTTCCTCAGAACCTGAGTGGCAGCAGCAGCCTCAGCAGCCGGCTCCTGGGAAGCGACAGCAGGGACCCCCAGCCCTCTCGTGAGCCCTGTGTTGCGACCCCCATCCAGGGCTATGGGACCCCCCTATGCTTTAGAACCTCCACTCAGTGCCTGGAACCCTTCACCACAGGGTGCTATGGGAGTCCCGCCCAATGCTTGGGATGCCCCTAGAGGGCTACGGGATCCCCACTGGGACTTGGAACCCCCACAGGGTTCTGTGGGACACTCACAGAGTATCTTGGACTCCTCATCCAGTGCCATTGGATGCCCATGTACTGCCCTGGAAAGCCCACCCAGGTGTCTGAGACTCTCTTTCAAGGTTCTATGGCCACCCCATCCTCTACCTCCAACCTCCTCATCCCCATGATGCTGTGGGACTCTTACCAAATCTAGTGAGACTCTCAGGTGATGCTGTGGGATCCCCACTCAATGCCTCTTACAGAGTGCCTGGGACACACAGGGGGTACAGAGCCCCCATTTGGGACAGATGGTGCCTGGGATGGAGGGGCTCAGGGGTTCAGCACCCGAGGGTGCCCAAGCCTGACAGCTTTCCCCCTACAGCCCTGACCTCAGAGCTGCCGAGCCTCAGCCCTGCGACGACCCCCAGCTGCAGCCACCTCTGCAGAGAACACCCCAAAACTAGCACGTCCAGCCTGGCACTGTGGGAGCACATCCGCAAGCGAGGTGGGAACAGGACGGGGAGATGGGGCGGCATGCTGGGAACAGCAGGATGGTGGCTGATGGCTGTGTCCCCATGCAGAGCTGGACCGTACGCACAGCTCCCCAGTGCCGGTGGCTGGGCTCAGGGCCATTCCCGTGCCCTTGTGTGTTGGGGAGTGGGGGACACATTTTGACTCAGTGGACAGATGGCCTCAGCAGAAAGGACAGGATGGTGACATGGCACTAGCAGGAGAGGACCCGTGGTGGCTGCCCACCATCAGCTCCCCGAAACCACGGCGCAGTTCGGTGGCATCAATTGGTGCTGGGATGCTGGTGGCACCTACAGGACATCCGCACATCTGGCACCCCATGGGGACCCGGTGAGTCTGTGTGTCTCTAGGGGACGCCCCGGGTGCTATAGGCTGCCCCCTTCCCTGCCCCAGTCAGGTGCTGCAGTGGCAAAGGCCAACTTGTTCTATGTGCCTGCAGGTTCCCAGCCATGGGGTGCTCAAGGGACACTTCTCCAGTCACTGGGAACCCCAAAGACACGTCCACAGTTACTGGGAACCCTGGGGGCATGTCCCCAGAAACCAGGAGCCCCAGGACTGTGTCCCCAGTCACTAGGAACAGCAAGAACACCAGGAACCAGAGGGTCATGTCCTCTGTCACCAGGAGCCCTGTAGATATGTCTCCTGCCACTGTGAGCCGCAAGGAAATGTTATTGGCCACAAGACCTAGCAGAGATGTGTCCCCGGTGACTGGGTGCTCCAGGGACAGATCCCCAGTCATTGGGCACTCCAAGGACAAGTCTCCGGCCACCAGGAGCCCCAGAGACTTGTCCCCAGCCTCCAGTCACTCCCTGGCCACCACAGTCCAGGAGAACATGTCCCCATTCACTCAGCACCCCAGGGACATGTTCTCAGCCACCAGGTGTCCCAGAGATATGTTCCCAGCAGCCAGGTACCCTGACGACATGTCCATGGTCCCCCAGAACCCCAGGGACATGTCTGTGCTCAGGGACACGCTGATGGCCACCAAAGACGTGTCCCCGAAGCCTGGCCGCCTCTCACCAGCGCTCAGTGATGGGGTTCTCACCCCACAGCGGGTTGCCGAGGACCTGGAGAGGGTGCAGGAGGCCCACCGCCCCACAAACACTCCCAGGCCAGAGGTGTCCCCAGCACATCCCCAGCGCGTCCCTGTGCCCCGCCCCCTGTCCCCTCCCCACACCTATGGGTACATCTGCGGGCCTCCTGCCTCTGAGATGGGTGAGGGAGAGGAGGAGGAAGAGGAGGAGGAAGAGAAGCCCGAGGTGTGGGGTCATGAGGGCTCTCCGGGGGGGTCTCTGCTGAACGGATGGGGGTCTGTCACAGAGGACACTGTCCCCAGCACCCGCTGCAGCCTGGCCAGCTCCTCTGATGGCTCCTTCCTGCTCGATGCCAGCTTTGCCCGTGTGCTGGCTGTGGCCGTCGACAGCCTCTGCTTCAGCCTCGAGGACGTCGATGGGGGTGGTGAGGGGGCTGCTGCCCCCCTGCACGGCCTGGCATCATCCCCTCTGTGCGGGGAGATGGCCCTGGGGACAGGGACAGGGAAGGGGATAGGGATGGGCAGCCTCATGGGGATGCCGCAAGTGGGCAGCCAGTGGGGTGGGCTCCTTTCCAGGGACAGAAGGGACAGGAGTGTGGCAGCCCCTGTGTTAAAGCAGTGTTGATGCCAGAGCCCTCCCAGCTTGGCTACAATCCAGCTTTATTCATCATTTCCCCCAGAAGGGGCTCTCTGCTGGCAAACGCTACGTGCGCAGCTGGGGAGCACTGAGGTGGGTGGGAGGCCCTCCGCTCATGTTCCCCTCCATCTGGCCTTGTCCCCAGGGTCCTCATCTTTCCATCCCCAGCGACTGTCCCAAACATCCTTGTCCCTCCCAGTGTCTTCACCCCTCATCTATCCCGTCCTTGTCCCCACCCAGTGCATCCTCAACCCCCTCAAGCTGACCCCCACCCTCTGGCTCTGTGCACACCCATTTACAGACAGAAATGAACGAGCACCCCACGCATACCCGTCCCCGTGTCACCGTCCCCGCGCCGCTTTATCGCTCCTCCTGCGGCGGGCGGGGAGCCAGGGGGTCCGGGCGGGGGCTGCGCCCTGAGCCGTGCCCGCGGGAGCCGGAGGAGCCGCAGGACGAGGCGCTGCCGGCGGTGGAGCAGCCGCGAGCCAGGAAGGAGGGTTTGCTGTAGGGGACGACGTCACCTGCCGGGGAGGGACGGCGCTGGGTTGGCGGCGCTGCCGGCGGTTTGGCGCTGCGGCCGAATCCCAGCTTACCTTGGCGGGGCGGGCGGTGGGCAGCTCTGCGCTCAGCTCCTCTCGTCTCCCGGCTGGGAGAGGGGGTCTCGCCCGGAGGCGGCAGTGGGGGCGGCGGCAGGTCTGCTGCGGGGACAGAGCGAGGGCTGAGCTGTGCGGGCAGCCCCCGGCCCCCTCTGGGCACGCACCCACCTCCCGTCCACTGCTCCCGAGGGTAGCGGCCGCCTTTGGGCTTTGGATGGCCCTTCGGGGTCTCTGAGCGTGTTTTCCCTGAGGGAGATGATGGCACGTCAGGCACCCTCCACATAGTGAGGGCCCCCCAAGCCCTGCGCTGGCACTGTGGGGCTCACCTGCGCCGTGGGGGCGGTGGGCTCGGGGCGTGGGACCCTTGCATGTGTCTGGGCTGCGGGGGCTCAGCGGGGGGCTGGGTGAGGGTGCAGTGCCACGCGGGGGCCTCCTGGGGAAGAGGGGACACGGAGTGATGTTGAGCTGTCTGAAAGAAGTGGGGAGAGAAGGGGACACGGGGGACGCCCCAGTGCTGTGCTGTGTCAGGGCAGAGCAGAGCGGTGGCACAGTGGGGTAGGATGGAATATCTGGATGACAGCTGTGTGGCTGCAGTGAATGGCACAGCCTGGCTGCAGCAGCACAGCTGGATCACAGAGGCACAGCCGGAGTGCAACTGCACAGACGAATGCCAACAGCAAACCTGGAATGCAATTGAACAACTGGATTTCAACAGCACATCTGACCAACAACAGTGCTGCTGAATTTCAGTGACACGACTAAAGTGCAGCAGCACCGCTGGGTCACAATGGCACAGATGGATCACAGCTGCATGGTTGAATTGCTTAGCACAGCAGGACTGCAGCACAGCAGGGCAGTGGCATGGCGGCACGGCTGGACTGCCATGTCCCAGGCAGGCTGTTCTACCCCAGGCTCATGATAGCATCATGCACGGATGGTGATGATCCCATTGTGCCGGTGGGGCGATGGGGTGAGGGGTGATGTGACATCTCCTACCGGGGTGAACGGGGGCTGTTGAAACGCTGCAGGCTGCGAGTGTCCTCGTGGGGCATAGGGGCTGTTGCAGCTGGGGCCCAGCAGCCCGTGGGGGTGGCAGGTGAGGAGGCAGCGCGCTGGGGGCCATCCTCAGTGGAAGGACAGTGCTCCTCCAGCCCCAATCTGTGGGGAGCACAGGGTGGGCACTGGAGCCAGCACACTGCAGCTCCCCCAGCCATGCACACTCACATGCCATCCTCTTCTTCATCCATCTCCTCTTGCTCCTCCTTCTCCTCCTCCTCCTCAGTGTACTGGCTGAGCTCACTGGCCGAGGGTGGTGGGGGCAGCAGCTCGGTCCAGCTCAGCACCGGCGTCTGCACCGCTTTCCCCAAATTTTTCCCTTTGGGATGAGGGACGTGGGGCTGCAGGCACAGGGACGTGTGCCAGTGTCCCCCCACTGCTGTGATCCTACCGTGCTGCCCAGGAGCTGAGTGGCCATACAGGGTCTCAGGGCCATGCTGTGAGCAGGGCCGGTGGAAGGTGCGCAGCTCGTCGCCCCCTGCCTCGATGCTGCTGTAGATGGGCCCCTCAGCATTCCCGGGCCCAAAGGGCTCCGTTTGGGCGATGTAGCGGGAGATGCCGGCCTCTGCAGAGCACGGCCACCCCATTAGGGTTGGTCCCACCCCCAGCACACCGCCAGCTCCTTGCAGCCCCTCACCGTTGTAGTATCTCTCGGTGGCATCCAGGCCACCACCACGCCATGCATCCGCCAGCCATGGGTGAGCATTCCTGCAGGGATACAGATGGTGATGGGGGCCCCTGGCTGGGCTGTGGGTCTGGGGGAATGTGGTCTTACCTGGGGCTGCTGTGTGCTGGTGCTGGGGTGTGTGGGAAGGTGAGTGTGGACAGAGCTGGGGGTGGCAGTGAGGATGCGGTGGGCCCGTGACGCGGCCCTACAGCACCCATGGATGCACCCGTGGGTGCAAAGGCAAAGGAGGCTGCAACAAGAAACCCTGTGAGTGTGGGGTGAGCAGCAGATGGGGGTCCCAGGCTGCGATCCACACCTGTGAAGTGGCTCAGCTCTTTCCTGCGGCGGCGGCGGCTGTAGAGCCATGCTGCAAACCCAGCGAGGATGAGCCAGAGGGCACCACTGACGCCAGCGATGAAGGCTGGCCGCCTCGCCACCGCGGCCATGCGCTCTGCCATGCTGCCCCATCCCACCGGCCCCACGTCCTGCTCCACTGGGGGTGCTGCAAGCACATCGATGCCAGCGGTGCCAAGCAGCCATCCCTGGCTACCAGTCCCACAGAGATCCCCGCTTGTGGGTGCTGCAGCACCATGGGGCACTCACCGATGCGGATGGAGATGGGCGCACTGCGAGCACCCACACCTGCCCCTGTGGCCGCAGCCACCTCAGCGCGATAGGGGACGCCGGGCACCAGCCCCCGCAGCACTGTGGCCAGCACTGACCCCTCCACGCTCTGATTGATGTGGAAGCGGCTCTCGTTGCCCAAGCACCAGATCTGGGGCAGAGGCGCAGTGTTAGGACGGGGGCTGGGGACGTGCGGTGTGCTGGAAATGCGAGATGCAATGGAGATATGGGATAAGATGGGAGTGCAGAATGCAACGGGGATACAGGGTGTAATAGGGCTGTAGGATGAGATCAATACATGGGGGGTAATGGGGATGTGGAACGAGATGGAGATTGGGATAAAGTGGAGTCATAGGATGCAGTAAAGTTGTGGGATGCAGGATGTGATAAGGATATGGAATATGTTGAAGATAAGGTATGGGATGGAGATGCGAGATGTTGTAGGAAGGATGGATATGACACATATGTGGGATGTGATGAGAATTTCATGGGGATGTGACATGTGATGGGAATATGGGATGTGGGAGGATGCGGGACCTACAGGCCCCACTTACTCGGTAATCGAGGATGACCCCATTCTGCTCAGCTGGCGGTGGAGGCTGCCAGGAGATGCGGACGCTGGTGCCATTTCCAGCCACGCTGACAGCCCTTGGTGGAGCACTGGGGGCTGTGGGGCATGGAACATCACGGCCACAGTGCATCCCATGGCGGGGACACCCTGCACCCCCAGCCCCACACTCACCTGCCTCGGGCATACGCAGGGCGCGCACGGCACTGTCGGGGCCGTGGAGGTGCAGGTAGAAGGGCCGCACCTTCACCTCGTAGTCCTGGCCGTGGCGCAGCCCCGTGAGCAGAGCCCCCCGTTCGCTCGGTGCCCGCACATCCCACGCCTCCCAGCGCCCACCGCGCCGCCGGTACAGCACCTGGTATCCCTGCACAGAGGGCGACGGGGGCTCCACCTGAGGACACGGGAGATGAGGGGGGTGATGGAGGTGCAGCACCGTGTCCCCTCCCACCCGCCGTGTCCCCACGCTCACGGTCCAGGCGAGGCGCACGGCACCCGGCGGCAGCACCACGGGCTCCTGCAGGTGCACGGCCACACGCAGCTCTGGGGACACCTGTGGCGTGGGGCTGGTGTCCGCTGAAAAGGGGCAGAGCTGGGTGTGTGGGCATGCGGGCGCACCCAGGATGCCGTGTCTGTTTGCACCTCTGCTGGGTCTCACCTTGGGTGCGGATGGGCTCTGAGATGCCACTGGGGTCACTGAGCCCATGGGCATTGAGTGCCCGCACCAGGAAGAGGTACGTGGTGTCAGGGGTGAGGCCTTGCACTGTGTGTGTCTCACCCTCCACATTGGCTGCCGCTGTTTGCCACGGGCCACCCACAGCCTCACTGCAAGGGCATAGAGGTGACCCATGGCAAGGTGGCACTACGTCACCATGTCACTCTGAACCTGGAGAGGAGGTCGGGGTACCTGAAAGCTTCCACAATGTAAGTGACTGTAGTGCCACCGCTTTGCTCATTCCCTTTCCAGGTCAGGGTGACACTGCTTTTGGTGACATTGGTGACCAGCGGGGTGGAGGGTGGCCCTGGAAGGATGCCAGGCTCTGGGGGTGGTGTGGAGAGGAGAGATCCATCACCTGCAGGCAGAGGCACTGAGATCCATGGAAGCTGCGTCTCCAGTTCCACAGCATCTCTGGTCCCACGGCATCCCCATGACCCACCTTGCACCTGCAGGGACCCGCTCCAGCGCATCTCACCCATCGAACTGGTGGCCACGCACTCATACTGGCCTGAGTCTGTCACCTGCAAGGAGAAGAGCTCCTATCCCATCTCCCTGAGCACCTATCGCCCTGAGTGCCTGTCACCTTTGGTGCAGATCATCTTGGATACTCAGCACCCGGGGCACCCATCACCTTGGGTGCCCATTGCTCTGAGCACCCACCACCCTTTTGACCCACCACCTCTTGCTCAGTGCATCCCAGTGCCCCCCCAGCTCCACAGTGTCTCCCTGTTCCCCTGTGCTGGTGCAGCTCACCCGCATGTTGCTGATCTGCAGGGTGCCATTCTCCAGCAGGCTGGCGTGGCTCTCAGAGCCCAGCACGGTGCGCCCATCCTTCAGCCACCCCACATGGGGTGGGGGCTCACCCTCTGCCCAGCAGGGCAGCTGCACTGTGGCCCCCACCGGCAGCACCGTCAGGTTGGCGGGGCCCCAGCGGATCACTGGCGGTCGGGGCTCAGCAAGCGCTGCCATGGAGATAAAGTTGAGTGAGCCCCTTTGTTTCAGTGCCCGGAGCATCGCCACCCATCACCACACCTACCTGCCTCCACCTCCAGCAGTGCCTTGGCCAGGATGCTGCCAGCCACGCTGATGGCTTGGCACAGGTAATAGCCGGCATCGGTGGGCTGCACGGCGGCGATGGTCATGGCGCCGCTGGATGCTACCGAAATGCGGCTGGCAGGCGGCGGGGACTGCCCAGGAAACAGCAGTGTCTGGGCAGAGGGGGAAGCAGAAGGCTTTGGTGCACGGTGGGGTGCTGTGGGGGTGGGGGTGGGGAGGGGACGGACCTGGCTGCCTTCCTTCTGCCAAAACACGGCCGGCGGAGGATTTCCTGTGGTCTCACACTGGAAGGTCACAGTCTGGCCAGGGGGCACAGTCTGGTTGCGGGGCCGGGTGATGAGCTGCGGGGGCACTGACATAAAGGGAGAGAGTGAATCACAGAATCACAGAATATCCCCAGCTGAAGAGACCCCCGAGGCTCTTTGAGTCCAAATGTAGCATCACCCAAAAACCAAGCCCTATGTCTGAGAGCAGTGTCTCAATACTCCCTGAGCTCCAGCAGCTCAGAGCTGTGCCCACTGCTGTTTCATGCCCTAACCCTGACCCTGACATGACCTTAACCCTTGCACACACACTTGAGGTCCCCTCTTACCGCGCACAATGAGGGTGCCCGAAGCCTCCGACCTGCCCACGCTGTTCTCGGCCATGCAGGTGTAGGTTCCCTCATCCTCTGCCCGCACCCGACTGATCCTCAGTGTGTTGTCAGCCAGCAGCTCCCACCTGGGGAGAGACCCCAGAGCCCACGGTGCCGACAGGGCACCAGGTGCCACGAGAGTGCCACGGGGATGTGGGATACGGTGGGGATATGATGGGAATGCAGGATGCAGCTAGGATGGAAGGCGTGGTGGCAGTAGGGATAGAGATGGGGATGGAGACGCATGATGTCTCAGTGAGTGTGAAGGATGCAACAAGGATGTGAGGTGTGTTATAGATGTGGGATGGGAAGAGTATGTGAAACATGAGGGGGATGTGGGACATCAGAGAGGTACAGAATATGATAGAGATTTGGATCAGGATTTCGGATGTAATGAAGGTGCAGGATGCAAAAGGTGATGTGGAATGCGATAGGAATGCAGGATGTGGATGTGAGACACCATGGGGGTGTAGGATGCCACATGAATGTTGGATGTGAAGGTTTGGGTGCAATGGGGACATGGATGGGTTACATGGACTCCCATCCCATAGCAGGCGCCCCAGATTGCAACATGCTGCCCCCCCCAACTCCTCACCCCGCTCACCTTCCTGCCGGCAGCTCACCATCCTCTCTGCGCCAGAGGGCGGTGGGCGGGGGGTCCCCCAGTGCTTCACAAGGGAACTCGGCCGCCTGGTCCTCCAGCACCGCCTGGTTCTGTGGCCGCCTGCCGAACGCGGGGCGCTCTGAGGGGCAGCAGCTGTGAGTCCCCCCTGCCGGCACCAACCCCCCCTGCTGCCTCTCCATCCCTACGCACCGAAGACCACCAGCTCGGCCGGCTCGCTGTCCCGCTCCCCCACCATGTTGGTGGCCACACAGACGTAGATGCCAGCGTCGCTTTTGCGCGTGGTGGCCATCATCAGCTTCCCACCGCGGATCTGCCAGGGAGCTGCACTCAGCCGAGGCCCAAACACCGACCTGGTTGCTGGGGACTCCTGGCCCTCACCGTGATGCGCTCATCCTTGTCGCTGAGCCGGGTGCCGTCCTTCTTCCAGGTGACGGTGGGCTCGGGGTGCCCGCGGGGCGGGATGCACTCCAGCACAGCCGGCTCACCTGCTGCCACCACCACGTCCCCAGGGGACTGCCGGAAGTCATCCCGCAGCACTGCAGGGACAGAGGCTGCAATGTCATTGCCTCGGTTTCCCCATCCCTACACTCCTTTTGCTGCAGGAGCCCCTTCTGGGGGCAAAAAGTCCCTGCTCCAAGTGTTCAAATCGAGCCCCAAGGTGACATTTTCCAGCACACAGTGGAGTGACAACCCTTCCCCTAAGATGCTGTCTGAGAAGGGGCGAGGCCAGAAGGGTGTAGGTCTGGAGATGTGTGGGGCCACAGAGACCATGGGGATAGGGATGGGGATGGGGACAGGGACACAGATGGGGGTGGAGATGGGGATCGTGCAACTGGGGCTCACCAGCCACCTCCAGCGAGGCATTCCTGCTGGTGGCTTCACCCAGGTAGTTCCTGGCCACGCAGACATAGATGCCCTCGTCAGGCTTGCTGCGGCGGCCGTGCACAATGCGGAGGAAGAAGAGGGAGCCGCTGGGCAGCAGCATGCGGTGGGAGCGGGGGTCCTCATGGTCCGTCTCCACGCGCTCTCCGTCTTTGTACCACTCCACGGTGGGAGACGGGCGGCCCTCTGCCCTGCAGCTCAGCGTGGCCGGCTCACCCCTGGACACCAGCAGGTCCGAGGGGTGCTCCACGATGCGGGGTGCGGAGTCCTCCAGCTGCGGGTGGGAGCCTGGGGAAGGGTGCGGCATAGCCCAGGGGTGTGCGGGCGGAAAGGCGTGAGATGGAAAGAGGCTGGGGCTCAGGATGCGGGGAGAGGTGTTGGTGTCTCCCCGTGTCACCCTGGTGTGTCCCCTTCCTGGTCCTCTTGCCGGGTACTGGTGGAGTGGGAGCAAGGCCAGGAGGGTGCAGGGCAGGAAATGAGTGGAACCTCAGAGACATGGGATTGGGAAAAAGAAAAAAGAGAAAGGAAAAGGGAAGGGAAAGGAAACGGAAAGGGGAAAGGGAAAGGAAAAGGAAAAAAAGGAAAAAAGGGGAAAAAAGGAAAAAAAGGAATAACAAGATAAAAAAGGAAAAAAAGGGGAAAAAAGAAAAAAAAGGAAAAAAAGGAAAAACCATCCCTCTCCAATGAGTATATAGATCTTCTCAATGGATCCAGGGAAATCCCTACCGTTAGGGCAGAAGAATTAATTAACGCTCATTGTGACTACATTGGATTTATGCCGTGCCGGAGCTCAGAGCACAGCTTTGAGCACACGGAGCCCCCAGAGCGACGCTGGAGCCACAAATCGGACACGCGGCCCCAGTGCCACCACCCTGCGTCCCGCCGCGGCCCCGGCGCCGCCTGGCCGTGGGGCAGCGCCGGAGCTGCAGTTCGGATTTCGGCCGCGCGGTGTCACTGCTGTCTCGCAGTGCCCGGCACACGCAGGTGCCAGCCTGAGCGGGGCTGGGGGCGGTCGTGGCGATCGGTGGCACCAGCAGAGGGACTCGGGGGGGGGGGGCGGAGGGGCACCCCTGCGGGGCGGGGGGAGACGTTGCCATAGGAACAGGATGCGTTGCCGTGGGGATCGGATGCTGCAGGGTTCCGGGGGGTCGGGGGGGAGCAGCGGGGTGGGGGCCGCAGCTGGGCGCGGGGCTAATTGGCACGGGGGGGGACCGCGCCGTGCCCCCCTGAGCCCAGCCGGCTGCGGTGGGACGGGGCGACCCGCGGGGCTCCCAACACGGATCGGCCGCCTTGGACCCAAACGGAGCCAAAAGTTCGGGCTCAAAGAAAAAGGAAAAACTCAAACAGTGCTCTAAATACAGGAGAACGACCCCGCAGCTCCAGAACCCGCTGTGCCCCGGGTCTGTCCCGGCTGTAGGACACGGGAGCGAACTGTGGGGACGGAGGGACATGAGGTCGGTCTGGGGACACGGCACAAATTAGGGGACACGGGGTCGGTTTAGAGATACGGAGCCGGTCTGGGGACGCGAGAGCTGTTCCTGTTTGGGGCACGGGAACGATATGGGGACATGGGTCGCTCTCGGCTGGGAGCACGGAGCCAGTTCGGCAACATACAGTGTGTTTGGGGATGAGGAGCCCCTCCCAGTTTGGGGACAGGGGACAAGCTTGAAAAAAATGGAGCTGGTTTGGCCACACGGGACAGATCCCGGCATGGGGAAACACGGTGGGTGTGGGAACAAGGGGAAGGTCCCTGGTCAGCCCCAGCTGGGGTTCGGGGCTGCGCGCTGTGCCCCGCATCTGGGCGGGATCGGGACAGCGGGACAGAGGGACAACGGGACAGCGGGACAGGGGAACAGGGGGACAGCGCGACAGGGGGACAGCGGGGGGAGCGGGGGCCGGGCCGGGGCCGGGGCCGGACGCGTACCGTTGCCGGCGGTGAGGTTGCGGAGGTCGAGCGCGGCTTCGCTGCCGTTGATGCCGAGCAGCAGCTCGGAGGAGTTGGACATCTCGGCCGCCAGCGAGTCCGCGAACAGGTTCATCTGCAGCAGCGTCTTCAGAAGGTACCGCAGCATGCTGGCCCGGCTCGGTCCGACCGGGCTCGGCACGGCACGGCCGGACCCGGTACGACGCGACTCAGCCGGACCCAGCACGGCTTGACTCTGCTCGGCCCGGCGCGTCTCGGCCCGGCTCTGCCGGACCCAGCACGGCACGGCCCGGCACGGCTCGGCACAGTGCGGCCGGACCCAGCCCAGCCCAGCCCAGCTCGGCACGGCCCAGCCCGCAGCACCGCCCCCAGACCCGGCGGGGAGGGGGGCGCGGCCAGAGCGGTGCGGAGCGGGGGGAGCGGAGAGAGGGGGTGTCCGGGGGGGGAGGGGGAGGTCACCGTTAGAGTGGGGGCAAAGGGATGGCGTGGGACTCTCCTATTTGGGGGTAGCCTGGGGGTGGGGGCTGAGGAGATGAGGGGCAAAGGGATGGGGTGGGGGAGTCCCAAATGGGGAGGAATCTAAGAGGGGGGGCGGCTGCTGAAATGTCGACATGTCGAAATGTCCCGAGTGAGCTTCACCAGTCGGGCTCCGCTTTGGCTTCAGGAGGAGGAAGGGTAGGAAGAGGCAGCTGGGGATCCCCAGCTCATCCCAAAATCTGTGTTGGGTCCCGGTTCCAGCAGCGCCCCCGGGGCAGCCGGCACCCCACGGCTCTGCAGTCGCCGCGTATCTCCCGAATTCATAATTGGCAATTAGCCGCTTTATAAATGTGCCAGGCTAACGTGTGAAGCAATGTCTTTTCGAAGCTGGCTCCTGCTGGTGCTAATTGGAGCCCGACTGCGGCCCCTCAGAGCACCCCCCGGGAGTGGAAAGGGGCTCCTTACGGTGCCACTAATGACCAGGCTGCGAAAGCACGAAGCTGCGGCTGGCAGCGATGGGGAGGCTCAGAGGAGAGAAGAGGTAGGAACGGGTAATGGGGAGAAAACAGGGAAGCGTGTGTGCACATCTGGAGGTGCCCATGCTCCCCTCTCCCAGAAGAGGCCACTTTCTGATGCTCACATCTGGATGAACGTCTGCAAAGGGGAGGTACAGATGTGCACCAGCACGGGTTCTTATCTGGAGGCATCCTTGGGTTGATGCCCATCCCTGTGTGGGTAAACTGGGTCTCTGGGATGTTCACATCCAGCTGCGCACTCAAATAGCTGGAGGGCTCAGCTGCTGTGCAGGATAGCAGCTGGGAAGGTCCCGGTGTGGCAGCTGATCAAACATCTGTAGGTATGGGTGTGCCACAGCATGGGCACATCTGGACAGATGGATGCTTTGCATCTGAGCGTATCTGGAGGCACAGCAATGCTTTGTGTGCTTTCTACTATGAATGTGAGTGGAATTTGAGTTCACATCTGGCCACACATCTGGAGGTCTTCTGTCAGCAAGTACACACACATTTGGAACTGGCCTGGATGCACATCTGGAAGAGTGCAGCACACCTGGGTGGGTGCACACATCTGGCACCATGCTGGCATTGCAGATGGGTGCACATCTGTGCATATCTGGGATTCTCTGGGGCACAACTCCGCAGCCAGAAAAATCCTTAGAGCCCAGTGATGCACAACTCCTGCCTGGGTGTCCTCAGGGCCATGCATTATTCACACTCCCTCTTGTTCGTGGGCAAAGAAGAGAAAGCAAATAAATATTGATTTAAGAATAGCACAAATCTTTCCCATTTCTCCTGATGGGGCTCAGCAGCTGGGGGAGTCCTGTTAGGAAAAAGCAGAAGTAAGTGACCTGCAGAATAACAGGTTTATCCTACTATTATCTAAACGCTTCTCTGGAATGGTAATTGAAAGTGATGCCAGAATATTGAATGCCGCAGCACTGGGGAATCTGTGAGCCTTTAGAAGCTGAGCAGGGAGCAGGGGCACGGCCTGGGCCTGGGAGCAGAGCAGAAAACCCTCCCTGTTAACCTGGGGGTCATCCTGGCCTGAGGTGGAGTGATGGGCTCCAAGGGGGGGCACACGCAGACCCCACTCCTGAACCCTCCTCGTGGGATCGGGGAAAGCAGAGAAAGGAACCCCTGGTCCCTAATCCCCCTATTTGTCCCCACAATCAGCTGGGCAAACAGCAAGTGGGGGGCTGCTAGCAGATTGATTCTGCCGCCAGGGCACCTAATTGCCCTTTAATTCGGCGATTAGCGGCTGTTTGCTCAGGGCTTGTGTGCCTGGGCGCTCCCCCATAATGCAGTTATGGAGACTTCATCTCCGTATCCCTGTTTGCCGGAGTTGCCCTTTCCCTGCACATCAGGACCTTCTGCGTGCTGCGGATGGCGTCGGGACGGAGAAACTGAGGCACGGAGCTGCACGGTGGCCCAGCCGGTAATGACAAGGCATTTGTATGGGCAAATGAGCGGCCCCGTGCCTGTGCGGGGATGTAAATCCCATCCAGCCCTGCTATTAGCATACCGCATACCCCCCGGGAGCCCCCCCCCCGCTGCCGCCTGGAAATGCGCTGTGTTGAATATTTATACAGAGCCGTGTCACACAGCATAGGGCAGAGGGGGTGGGGGGGTTGGAGGGAGGGGGGCAGCGGGGTGAAGCCTGCAGTGGGGCTGGGGGCTGCACGGGACCCCAGAGCACCTCGTGAGAGGAGCAAAGTGAGGCGTCCTAGAGGATAACGGTGGGGTGCTGTAGGAAACAGGCAGGAAGCTTTAGGGAGTGGGGATGATAATGGTGTGCTCAGGGAAAAACGGCTGGAAGGTGGGGGAGAAGATATGGGGTGCTTTAGGGAACTTGGGCGAGGCTTTAAGGGGTGACGTGGGGTGTTCAGGGAGTGACACTGACGTACATTAGGGCTGATGTGAAATGCTTTAGGGGAGAGTACTGGCCTGCTGTGGAGGATGCTAACGGGACGTTCAGGGTGTAGTGCCTCAAAGCTTTATGGGATGGCATGGGATGCCTTAGGGAAGCGCAAGGAGATGGCTTAGGGGACAACATGGGATGCTTTGCTTTAGGGGAAAACAGGATGGTGCAGGGGATGACCTAGGATGCTAGAAAAGCATAGCGGGGTGGTATGGGATGTTTTAAGGGAGCGTAAGGGAATGACGTGGGATGCTTTGTGAGAGAATATACACAAGGATTAACGTGGGATGCTTTAGGGGAGTGTGCTGGGATGCTTAGGGGATAAGACTGGAAAGTTGTGGAGATGATGTGATGCTTTAGGGAAGCGTAGTGGGGTGTTTAAGGGATCACATGGGGTGCATTGGGGATACTTCAGGGGATAACACTGACGTACTGCAGAGTTGATGTGGGGAGTGCACTGGGGTGTTTTAGATGGTGACACTGAGGTGTTTCAGGAGATGGTGCCAGGATGCTTTAGGGTATGATGTCAGAATGTTTTTGCAGAGCAAACCGGTCTGCTTTTGGTGGTGATGCTGGGATGCTTTAGGAGTGATGGGGTGATGTTTCAGAGTGTGATGCCAGGAAGCTCTATAAGCAATTGGACTACCTTTGCTGAGCACACTGGGACGTTTGAGGGGGATGCACTGGGATTCTTTAGGGGAAGGCACTGAGGTGGGAATTATGCTGGATGCACTGCGGGATGATACTGGGATGCTTCAGGAGAAAACACTGGGATGTTTTAGAGGAGGATGGTCAGGCGCTTTAAGGAATGGTAGCAGGATGCTTGCAGTGGGCATGCTGGGATGCTTTGTGGGATGGCGCTGAGATGCTCAGTGGGAAGATGCCAGCATGCCTTAGAGGAACGGCGTCAGGCTGCCCTCTGTGTGCCTGGCAGGTGCAGGAGGCGGTGGGCGTCCCAGCCCGCCTCATTACCGCTGCCTTTGGGAAGCGGGAGCCCATGTGTTCTCGAGATGAGCAGTTGGGGTATATTAACATCCCATTTCCAGCTCTTTAATACAGAGTTAGCCCAGCTCATTCATCAGCCCGGCCTCCCTTCAGGCCGGGGGCTGCAGGCAGGGCTCAGCAGCTGGGGCACGGCGAGCAGCGGGGCCACGCGTCCCCGAAGCCGGGTAACAGGTAGTGGCTCATGTGCGAAGCGCTGCTTTGGGGCTGGCGCATCATTGGGAAGGGCGCTATCAAAGCTGTGCTTAATTGGGTGGAAGGGTTGTTTGCATGACCACTAATGGGGGATCAGAGGGCCGGGGACCGATCGCTGACGGCCATACAAAGGCAACCAATTACTTGCTTGTCTGCATTATGTATTAACCCATCTGGGGCTGGGATATTGGCTTTGAAAGAGAGACAAAGGCGGAGGCGTGGCAGCCCGCCCGCTCCCCATCCGCCCGCCTGGACCCTTTGTGCAGGGGGCAGCTGGGTGCTCCCCGCCACCGCCCCCGGGGACGCAGCCCCGAAGGACGCCCCGACGGCCGGGCGCCGCCTGGCTCTGCGACCTCCTGAATATTGCATCGGCACCGCAGGCATCCCGCGCCTTTCATCTCCTTTCATCAGCCTCTGCTCTTTGCCGCACGCCGAGGAAGCCCGCGCCAGCTTCCGCTTTAATTGGCATCGGCCTCTGTCGCTGTTCATAAGTGTATACTCCTTTTCATTTACAACGGGAGGTTAATTATGATCGGGTCACTACATTGCAGCAAGCACAAGTCAGGGGATATCTGACGGCTCGCTTGGCTTCTGGCTCATTTTTCATCGTGGCGATTGGGTTTGAAGGCAGGCATGAGCAGGGCTGCCCCGATCTGCGCGTCCCCAGGGAGGATGGGCACCACTCGTGGCAGATGTGACCATCTGCACCAGCACGCAGACAGAGGCACCCCCGGGAGCCCCACACGAGACTCTTCCCCCTGTTCGACAGACCAACGGCCCGTTTTGCTGTCATTGGTGTCATTTGGTCTCTGCTGACAGCAGTGCCACACGGTGAGGACGCCTTTGCAGTGGCATTTCAAACCCTGCATCCATACTTAATTAAATGAATCGCAATTAATCCCCACCATCGCGTGCCAGCGGCAGTGGTGGCCGACTCGGTGTGACACAAATGGCAGTGCCAGGCTCAGTTCACATCTCACTGCCGCTCAGCAGAAGGTGGCACAGGGCTGAGTTTTTTGGTATTTTCCTGCTTCTCCTTATTTAACAGAGCTTCCAATGCAAAGGGAATGATGAGAAGATGGAGGCCTCTGAGTAAGCAATCTTTGATTCAGTGGGGAGAGGGAACCGATGCCAATTAACACACTCTGAGACACTCTTTGGGGATGCAGTGTCTCACTTACACATGCCTTTAACACGGAGGATGCCCCAGTTTCACCTGTACCAGCATATCTGGGAGGAAAGCAGAGATCTGAGGGTGGGCACAACTTGCTGCAGGAATGTCTTTTGACAGGGAGAGGAGGGGGCGAGCCTGGGGTCGGGTCTCATTTGCAAATGGTCAAATAAGTCTAATGGGGATGCGGGGTTGCATTGCAATCAGCTGCTCTGGAGGAATAATGAATTTTTCAATATGTAATTAACCGTTAACCTCATTTGCATTCCTTCCCTCCGCCCGATCCCCTGCATTGTGGAGTGGTGCTCTAATTGCGTTCTGATGAGCTCTGCGGCTCTGCAGGGAGAAGGGACAGTGCTGGGGACACCTTTGGCCTTGGGGACACCCAGCATGGAGGATGTGCAGCTGAGCCTCTTGGGGCATCCAGCCCTGGGTACATTTTGGGAACAAACCTGCAGGAGCGGTGATGGGTGCAGCAGCTTTTTGGGGACACAGCAGCAGTGGAGGCATCCCTTTAGGGAACCAACTCTGGGGCACATTGGTAGGGATTGCAAGGCCTAGGGACATGGCTCTGGGGACACACAGCAAGGCTGGCAGTGAGACATGCTAGTAAGGTTTCAGTGGGTGCATCACTTAGGGAACCTACCGGCAAGTGGGCTGACAATGGCTGAACACCTCTGTGGACGAGTCGTGGGCTCGGCAGCAGGTACACCCCTTTGGGACGCAGTGACAGGGGATGCAACCCTCTGGGGATGCGTCACAGTAACTGGCAATGGGTGCAGTGACGATGAGTGTCACAGGGCTGACAGCGTGCGCACCGCTTTGAGGACACACCAGCAGTGAGTGCATTCCTTCTGGGGACACGGTGACAGTGGGTGCACCTCGCTGGGGATGTGTCACAGGACTGGCAGTGGGCGCACCCTTCTGGGGACATGTCCTGGTGTTGGTAGGAGGTGCACCCCGATGGGGACACCCAGGATACCCCCACAGCCCCGCTCCCCCGGCCACTCACAAAGAACCCACAGCTTTGCACTCCCCCCCCCCACCCCCCGCCCGGGGGCGGTTAATATATTCCAGCGCCTGCAGCTCATGAAATGTGTAACGTCGCAGCCGCGGTAATCCCAGTAATTAGAATGGGATAATTACGGCTCTGATTGCTCCCGGGCCGCTCCCCGCCAGATGTGCTGCAGCCCCCCTCGTCTCGCCCGGTGCCACGCACGGGTTTGTTTAACCAACACGGCGCTAATTAACGCATTTTGCTGCACGGGGGGGGGAGGGATGGGATGAGCAGCGCTCACCCTTAGGGACCCCCACCGGTCCCCAGCAGCGGCTCGAGGGGGTCCCTGCTCCCCTTCGTTACTGCCCCGCGCTCATCAATCACAGCCCGTGGTGCCCCTCTGCTCAAAGCCCATTTAATTGGGATCGTGGTGGGGGGACAGCTGTGGCACACACGGGGCAGCCTTTGTGCTGTGCTCTGTCCTTAGGCTGGGGGTTCTTACACTGGTCCTTTTATTGGAGGGTGCTTGGTCCTTCTATTGACGGTCCTTACACTGGTCCTTACACTGGGAGTGCTCAGTCTGTGTCTGGGGGATGCTCAGCTCTGCTGTTTGGAGGTGCTCAGCCCCTGTGCTGAGGGACACTCAGTCCTGCTCTTACGAGGGCGTTCGGTGTCGATGTTTGAGAGTGCTCAGTCCTGATGCTGGGGTATGCTCAGCCCCAAATTTGGAGGAATGCTCAGTGGCTGGGGATGTGCTCAGTCCGGATTTTGGGGGATTCTCAGTCCTGAGTCTCGGGGTTCCTTGGACTCGATGCTGAGTTAGATGCTCAGCCCCAGACTTTGGGGGATGCTCAGCCCCGATGCTAGGGGGACATTCAGCTCATGCGCACAAAGGCAGACAAGGGCCGTCTGCCTTTTTTACAAGGCGATTCTGCGGTCCCACCCCTGTGGGGAGACCCACAGCTACCCGGCGCCCCAGTGCTGACCCGCCCCTCAGGACACCCCCACCTCAAGCACCGCCCCCGTGGGGATAGCAGCAAATTAACCACGCCCACGAAACACGACCACGCCCACAATCGAGAAAGCCCCGCCCCGCCAGCCAAGGCCACGCCTCCGACGGCCACGCCCCGCGCCTCCCGTTGACCACGCCCACCTCCGACCACGCCCCCGCTCGTCCCGCGCCCCATCCCGCTCTTCTCGCCACTACCGGAAGTCCCACCCGCGGCGAACGGCGCGTCACTTCCGCCTGCTCGGTCCGGCAGCTCCAATATGGCGGCGTCCTGCGGCTCCTCGCAGCTCCCCGCCGCCGAGCCGCCCCTCAAGATCCCCAAGATGGAGGTGCTGTCGCCTGGCTCGCCGGGTGCGCTGAGCGACGGCAACCCCAGCCTCTCCGACCCGTCCACCCCCAGCGGCGCCTCCCCGCTGGGCCCGGGGCCGGCAACCGGCGGGGCCGGGCTGGGGGGCGGCGGGGCGGCGGGGGGCCGCGGCGGAGCCTCTCCCTCCGTCTCGTTCTCCCCGGGCGGAGCCGCCGCCGCCGCCGCGGCCGCAGCGTGCCGGGGGATGTCCTGGACCCCGGCGGAGACCAACGCGCTGATCGCCGTGTGGGGCAACGAGCGGCTGGTGGAGGCCCGCTACCAGCAGCTGGAGGGCGCCGGCACCGTGTTCGGCAGCAAGGCCCCCGGGCCCGCCATGTACGAGCGGGTCTCCCGAGCGTTGGCCGAGCTGGGCTACGAGCGCACCCCCTCGCAGTGCCGGGAGCGCATCAAGGTACCCCCGGCCCCGCGCGTGGAGGGCCCGGGGGTGGGGGGTCGAGCTTGGGATGGGCCGCGGTCTCCTTTGGCTGTGGGCCTGGTGCTGGATCCCCTGGCTCAGGCGACACCTGTGGGTCTTTGTGCACAGGCAGTGTCCTATGGCACCGTGGCCCTGGGGGGATTTTGACCCAGCCTCTGATGCCCTCCAGCATCGTTGCAGCTGTGTAGTGGGAAGGGAGCTCCTGTTGTTCTGTGATGGAGCATTGCTCCTGGGGTCCCCTTGCTCCTGGGGTCCCCTTGCTCCTGGGGT